>NC_090387.1:32284674-32584674 GCF_036365525.1 Heterodontus francisci | reverse complement strand
TGTGGAGCCCACCCAACAGAACAGCTTCCTCTTACCCCAGTACTGGTGCCAGTGGCACATGAAATGAAACCTCTGCCTCCCACACCACACCTTCAGCCCACACATTTAACCTGCTAATCTGTTTATCCCTATGCCAACTGATGTGTGGCTCGGTTAACAATCCAGAGAATATTACCTTTGAGGTTATGCTTTTTAATTTGGACCCAGCTCCTCAAACTCTCTCTGCAGAACATTCCTGGTTCTACCTATGTCGTTGGTCCCTATGTGGACCACAATAACTGGATCCTCCCTCTCTCACTCTAAGTTCTTCTCCAGTGCATGGAGGTATCTTTAACCCTTGCACCAGGCAGGCAACACAACCTTCAGAACTCTCGGTGCAGAGAACAGTACCTATTCTCCAGACAATACTGTCTCCTATCACTACCACATTTCCTTTTACTCCCCCCAGCTGAATAGCTTCCTGCACCAAGGTGCTATCGTCAGTTTGCACATCCATCCTGGAGTCCTTGTTCTCATCCACACGGGTAGCAAGTAACTCGTACATGTTGGTCAAAGACAAGGCTCCTCCACTACTATATCCTGGATTCCTTTACCTGCCTGACTCACAGTCACACCCTCCTTTTCCTCTCCTTGTCCTGACCATTGACCAACTCTAACGTTCTAGGGGTGTGACTGCTTCCTGGAACAAACTCTCCCCCTCACTGATGCCCCGGTATGTCTGCAGCTCAACAACTCTGAGCCGAAGTTCTTCGTGCTGCAGACACTTATCTGCGATATGGCCGTCCGTGATTGCAGCGATCTCCACAAACACTCGTGCTGCACACCATCTGCCCCGCCATGTCTATTTAACCTTACTATTTATTTGATTAGTTAATTGGTCAATTATTTTAATTGAGTCGATTATTTTTGGTTAATTAATTCTTTTTAAGTCACAAATTTAGAAAACTTATAGCAGGTTACAGTTTTCAAGATCAGAGACAAAAGAAAAACACATACCAAGCTACTAGAGGTTTAAAAATAACAAAAAGCAGCACCTCCTTTCCCTTCTGCACCGAATTCCCACTTGCACCAAATTCTTGACTTTAGCATTCTGTTAACGAAACTCCCCACTAGAACATTTTATTGCTTTTTTCACATTACCCAGCTGAAGGGAACAATTTTTACTGAAAGTATTGACTCCTTCCATCTACTTTCTCCTTTATTCCTTTCCCTGCTGAACAAATAGGAACTTCATCTCGGTTGCACCGTAAAGCTCATGCTGGATGCTGAGTGGTTAAGGATGGATTGCAGGTTGACCAATCTGACTAGTACCACTGTATATAATATATATATTCCAATATTTTTGTTATGTTTGTATATAATGTAATGAATATGTAACATTTCACGAAATGAGAACATGGGCACTGTATTGTACTCGCAATGTGCCACAGATTGTACAAATACTATTTATACATAAGGTGACAGAAGCATATATAGCATTTACTGTTTGAAGTTCGAAGTTTCAATAAATTGTTCTCCTGAGTGTGACCAACTGTATCTTTATTTTGTTGTTAGGTTGGATTACAGACAACTCCTGACCAAAGCCATTGTCTTTGTAACCATCTGACCTTCTTTGGCAGTACTTTCTTTGTTATGCCCAATAAACTGGATTTGACGCAGATACCAGAACTGTTCGCTCAGACTAGTCAAAACCCTGTGGTGGTGTCACTTGTGGCCACTATCTTTGGTGTTTACATTATTGCTGTAGTTTGGGCTCGAATAAAAGATAGAAATGATTTAACCAAGGTGAGGACATTGTTTACCTATTGCTTTTTGCTGTGAGCATATTTTTGTTATTACAGTTTATGTTTGCCAAAGAACAAAGCAAGCAAGGTTGATGTAATTTTTAAAACCAAGGCTGGAATTTAATGCCCTAACCCACCCCCACTGGGAGCAGGCTAGGAGATGGTGGGGGGGGGGGGGGGGGTGGGGGGGGGTTGGTTGGGGGTGGATGGCATAAAATCATGTGGGAAGTGAGGGTGCTGGATCTGTCACCTACCTGCCCCCACTGCTCTACCAGCGGCAAGTTAAGTTGCAAACACCAAGCAATTGAGGCCCTTAAGCGGCCGCTGGTACTTAACCAGCAGTGGACAGGTACTTCACCTGAGGAGGCTGCTCAGTAGTACCTTGGGAGATGGGGGGGGAGGGGTGGTGGGGGGTGGGAGTGGAGTTCCTTCTGATCAGGCACTCTGTGCCCCATGGGGGACCCCCTAGCTGCATGGGCTGCCCCCCCCCCTAAAACGACCCCCTGCCCTGCTCTCCAACCCACCCCTACCTCGCCGGGACCTAGCTGATTGTCCCCAGTGATGCCTGTTCCCCCACTCCCCTTTGTAGGGTAGCGTCCATGGTCCTCCTCTTGCTGGGTGCAGTCCCAGCAGTGGTCACTGCTCCCAGTGGTGCTGCTGGGACTGAAGAGCTGCCAGTCCTCTGATTGCCTGGCAGCTCTTGGAGGCAGGCCTTCCTGCCTCAGAGGGGTGGAAGTTCAGACCGAGGCCAATTAGCGGCCTGGACCACGCAAAATAGCAGCGTGGCTTCCAGGCCTGGCAGAGCCGGGTTCGCCCCGACTTTACAGCTGGTGAGTGGGGCCACGGTCTCAAAGTTAAATTCTGGCCCACAATTCCCTTTGCATGAGCCTGTTAAAGTCTTCTTAAAGGAGAGCTACTTAATCTTTTTGCTCAGTAGTACCTTGGGGGATGGGGGGGGAGGGGTGGTGGTGGAGTTCCTTCTGATCAGGCATTCTGTGCCCCATGGGGGACCCCCTATCTGCATGGGCTGCCCCCCCGCTAAAACGACCCCCTGCCCTGCTCTCTAACCCACCCCTACCTCGCCGGGGCCTAGCCGATTGTCCCCCAGTGAGGGGACAAGCAAAGGATTCGTAGCAGGAAAAAGCCGGCTGAATATATGTTTGTAAAGGGGACATGAAAGCCGATTTTGTGAGGCTCTGTTGGCTGTATAGAGCTTTACTGGCTGGGAGTGAAAACTGCAAAATCGAGCACAAATCCTGATGTGCCTTTTTCTTGATGGGCTATGTTTTGCAGTGCAGAAAAAATAGCAATATTGGGCAGTACAAGCCTCATTACACGTTTAAAGTTCATGAATGGGTTTCCGGAGGGATGTTTAGTTTAGTTTAGAGATACAGCACTGAAACAGGCCCTTCGGCCTGTCTGTGCCGACTGTCAACCACCCATTTATACTAATCCTACACTCCTATCACATCCCCACCTGTCCCTATATTTCCCTACCACCTACCTATACTAGGGGCAATTTATAATGGCCAATTTACCTACCAACCTGCAAGTCTTTTGGCTGTGGGAGGAAACCGGAGCACCCGGAGAAAACCCACGCAGACACAGGGAGAACTTACAAACTCCACACAGGCAGTACCCAGAATTGAACCCGGGTCGCTGGAGCTGTGAGGCTGCGGTGCTAACCGCCACTGTGGCGTTCTCACCTGCAGTTCTGCACCTCGATTTGTAAGTCGTGTGCCAGTGTGTGGCTGACCTTAACTTTCATAGGATGTCACATTTTTCTTTGAAGTCTGAAAGTTAATTTTTTTTTTTGTTCATCATTTTGTTTTAGCTGCATGATTACTATTACAGTCATTTCTGTTGCTGTTGTAGTCTGATCTTTAAATTGCCAGCTACTGTTTAATTTGCAGCAAGCAAAACGACCAGGAAGGGACGTGCTTTAAAGCATTATAATAGGGCTCCTAGATTTGAAGAAGTAAGAGCAGTTCTTGAGGGGCAGTATGTGTTACATGTGCAACCAACCTCGCCCCAGAACTTAATAACCTAGACTGTCCTTCCTCGGTATTTCTTCAGTAATTCTTCTTTACAAAAGGGCTGTTGCATATGTTACGACCAGGTGAGGCAGGGGTCTAGGGCTCCCCTCTCAACCTTTTCCTGGTTTGGCCGTAACAGGGTTTAACTTTTTAAACACTGTGTTTTTAGCTTCCCCTCAGTGAATCTTTGCTCACTGCTCTCTAATTGTAATGGCAAAGAAATCAACTAGACAGGTTTTCTCAGATTTAAACAAGAAAGGTGTAAGTTTAATAATCTTAAAACTTTAATTCTGTTAAAACTACTAAAAATACGTGATGCAACCATGCTAGCATGCATACGCAATAAACACAACCGCAAATAGAGATAGAGGTGGAGAAAGAAGGGGAAAGGTTGAAGTAATAGTTGGAGTTCAGTTACTGGTTTTGAGTTGGATGTAAAGTCTTTGATGGAAGTTAAGTCTTGCAGTTCTCGTTGGTACCCAGTGCACACTTTGAAACTTGTTTCACTAGGCTTCTGTCTTGAGGCTTAAGTTACTTCTGTGGGTCCCTGGAACTTTGCTTGAGAGAGCGAGAGAGACAGGGAGAGACCTTCCTTCTCTTTTGTCTTCAAATTGCAGTCTGTTCTTTTCTGTGCGGCACAATTCAAACAAACTCAGGTTGCCCAGCAGGTTAGTCATGTGACCAGTTCCTTATTTGGAACAGTCTCTCCTGCGAGGTTTGTGGATTCCCCCTAACTTACTAGACACTCTCCAAGGGGGCTGGCTCTTACACATTCAATGTCTCTTGATCAAAATCCATCTGGCTAATTGAATCAGGGAGGCACTCCTTGATTCTTCTTCATGCAACTGTTTTTTAGAATGCAAATGTGCAACCATGTTTTCAGCCACAGTTGTGGTCTTTTTTAAACAAGTTATTTCAAGTCCAGTAACAGTTCAAAATTAATTTTCCATACAACGAAATTAATTTGTCTCATTTTGGCAGGTGTGGTTTCCGTCACACATAGCTATGCCATCTCTTGGAGGCCAGTCTGCAGACAACCAAGATGACAATGTTGGCTTTTCGCATGAAGTTGTTGCACCACCATATGCGTCTAAGCCTCCATTGGTAACATGCTAAATCAGCTTACTGGTTGTTTGCCTTTTGCTTGACGTTTCTTCAGAAGCCGTGAAATCGACTCCTTAGTGCCCAACTTTTCAATGCTACCAGTGCCGTTTTCCTCCACAGTGGTACCTGTGGTGTGCGTGCACACTTCTGGTGTTAGCCGCCCCAAGTGCCATTTTGGTGAAGGCATAAGCGCATGTACAGGGAGTCTGCTGCAGCTCAATGCTCCAGCTAACGTCAGCTCTCAACTGCCAACAGCTAAACTGCATTAAACAGCATTAAACAGTGCTATTTAAAGAGATAAGTAGCTACTTTGAGGTTAGTTGCTGCTTGATTTTTACGAGCTGTTGCTGTGAAGTGTTTGGTGATTTTTACTGTTTAAAGTTGCTGAAGTCTACAGTGAGATGTATGGCAGGTGCTGAAGACCTTTGTTCTGACTTCAAGGCTCCCGCATAAACCAATTGCTCCTGGACATGGGTGCTGTAGTTTGCATCCCCCTTGGAATACAGATGACAGGGAGGATGAACAGAGGCAATGCATATCAGGACAAGCTTCTGGAAGGGGAAGAACAGGAAGAAGGGCTCTCAGAGGTGGCTATATCTGCCCAAGGTGTCCTGGGAGCAATTCTGCGACCTGGTCTTCAGTGAGGAACAATGTGGCAGACTTCTCCACTTGTCTAAGAATGTTGTCACTGAAACCTGCCACCTACTGAAGCCACAACTGCAGCCTCAGAGCAGAGTGATGATGGTATTGCCAGTGGCTCTGAAGGTGAACATAGCCATGATTTTTTTAATGCATTGGGATCTTTCTAGGCTGGAGCAGGCAATATTTGCAACATCTCCCAGTTTGCCATCCACTGTTGCATAAGGGAGGTCGCTGAGGTTCTGTATTTCAAGAAAACTGAATACATTTCATTCTCTCTTGCCAGACAGCAGCAGGCAGATTGAGCATGCGGCTTTGCAAAGATTGCAGGCTTCCCCATGGCGCAGGGTGCCATTGACTGCACACATGTCACTTTGCAGGCACCACATTTCACCTCTGAGATGTACTGCAACCAGAGGGAATTCCATTCCCTCAACATCCAGCAGTTTGCTGTACCATCGAGATTTGAGCCACCAGGGGGTGACTACTGGATGACAAGCTATCCTTTGACAACACGGCTCTTGACTCTAGTGCACAAACCATGCATACGTGAGCAGCAAGCATATAACAAAAGGAATGCTGCTACCCAAAATGTGATAGAGGAGACCTTTGAGACTTTTGGGATTCTGCTCTTGAAGAGCCCTGCAGTACTTGGCAAAGCGTGTGTCAAGATTCATGGTAGTCTGCTGCATGCTGCACAACATTCATGAGGGCACAGCCCTTGCCACCACTAAGATGGAGGAGGAGGATGAAGGGAGGAGACAACTAACACAGCTCCTTTTGACCATGATCAAATTATTTGACTGTAATACCAGTAAACACAACACCAATTCCCCTTTCCCCTACAGTCCCACAACTCTCGTTCCCTTTGTTACTGACCATTACAGCATCCGCTTGGCCACAAAGTAAAAGCCACCACAAAATAGACATTACAAACCAAATTTCTAAATCAAACCATGCCATATAGCATAACCATCCTTGTGCATTCACTTGGTGCCTGTCTTTCGTGTGTCTTTGCCTGTCCTACTGTTTCTATGCAGTGCTATTCCAATGGCCAGTGAAAGGCTGCTGCCTTCCAATGGGGGAGATTGTAGATTGCCTTACCGGACAACCTCGAGCAGCTCTAGTCCTAGAAGGCCCGGCTTTGGACTGCATTACCTCGGCATGTGTGGCAGCAGTCTGGGCTGACTGTCTGATGGGCAATAGCACGGGCACTGGCAGAGTGGTGGGGGTGGGAGGATGGAAGCTGTCATCCAGAAAGAGGACATCAGGCTCACGCTTCATGAAGCCACTGCCACTCTCTCTGGAGCAGCACCTCAGCAATTCTAATAATCTGTTGAAGGACAAATTTCTGGACTGCTATGACACCATGCAAGCCCCTTTGAATACTGGTGTCCGCAGCTATGATGGTCTGAGCTTGCACGACTACAGTCTAAGTTTCCACTGCAGCATCAGATGTTGGGTGCCTTCTGTCTGTGCTACAATGGAAACTGAGACCTTGGCCACCAGACCCTGCACCATGATTGGGTTGTCAAGTGTTCTCATGCTGTTGGCCACGACCTCCACGCTGGAAAGGATGGGTTCCAAGCTCTGGGCAAAGCCCTGTGCCAAGTTGGTACTGGACTCCTCCTTGACATTGACCACAGGTTTTCTGGCAGGCCTGCCAATGCACCAAGCTTTTCATTGTGCATACTCATCAGCCTTCATCTGTAGGATGCCCCATCAAAGTCTTCATTTGAGTCCTCTGCAACAGAACTCATGAGTCACCTCACCATCCAGCAAGCTGGCACCTGCTCTACCCTTGTCCCCTGTCCTGGCTGTAGGCCACGTGCCTGGTGTCTCACCATGTGCAGATCCCACCTCTAAGCTTTCCTTTAAAGTACATGCAATGTCAGTATCTGAACTGATGGCTGTGAGTGTGAAATCGAGTGATGGTGTTTCTTCATCATCACTGTCTTCCTGCTTTTCCACCTGTTGCTCTTCCACTATTACCTGGCCAAGTGGCAATTCTTGGATATCTGAAAGGAGAAAGGCACATGAGTTGTGGCAAGGGGAGGAAGCTTGCACCATTTACAGCTTGTAAATCAGAAGAGATTGCTGGATGAGGGGTAAGTGAGATGGAGGGTTCGATATGAGGGTACTATCATTGTCGATGGTTTCAGCCCCACTGCTGGCCACGGCCTCAGCAATGTGCGCTTTCATGATGGCCTTGTCCATTCGTGTGAGGTGATTGAACTTCTTGTGGCACTGCATCCAGGTCCTTAGGGCTTGACTCCTGACATTGACCTCCTCTGGAATCCCTCAAGGATATATCCTAGGCTGAAATAAAAACGAAGTGCTGGAAATACTCAGCAGATCTGGCAGCATCTGCGGGAGAGAAACAGAGGTAACTTTTCAGGTTGATAACCTTTCTGTTTTTATTTCAGATCTCCAGCATCCGCAGTACTTTGCTTTTATATCCTTGGCTGCCATTTCTTCTGTATCTACAAGCTTCCCCTTAGCGACACCATCCAAAGACATGAGATCAGCTTCCATGTGTACGCTGACAGTATCTAGTTCTACATCTTCACCACCTCTCTTTACTCCTCCATTGCATCTGTACTCAGACTGCTTCTCGGACCTCCAATCTCGGATTAGCCATCATTTCCTCCAGTTAAAATGAAAATGAAGCCATCACCCTCCATTGCTGTCTCAGGTTGAATTAGACTGTTCACAACCTCGGTGTTCTATTCAACCCCAAGCAAAACTTCTGACCCCATATCATCATAAAGACCACCTACTTCCCAAACTATAGCATTGCCAGCCTCTGCCCCTGCTCAGCCGATCTGCTACTAAGACTCTCAACCATTCCTTTGTCAGCTCCAGACTCCAATATTCTAATGGTCTCCTCGCATCCCATCTTTCACCCTTAATAAATTTCACTCATCCAAATCTCTGCTGCGCATATCCTATCTACGAATACAATGTTTATAGAGAGCAAAAGGAAAGGGTGATGAAGAAGATTAAATGAAAATTGAAAAAAACCATACAATTTCAGTGGAGATTAAGTTTATAAATAATGAGAGTAGACAATAGGAGACAGCTGAGGAACTCAGTCAAATGATTGGATAGGAGAAAAGGCAAGAAAAGGCAAGGATAGTTAAAGAAAATACAGAAAAATTATAGCCTAAAAGTAGAAGCTGCTGCATACATTTTCAATTTAAGTGTAGCTATCCATCACATACTCTTTAATCTCTTTAGATGTCTTGTGTTTCTTGTATAGTTCAGTTATGACCAATGTCAAGTGTTAATTGTCAAAGAATTGGATCTTAACTAGAAATTGGTCACCAAAGAGTTTCTGTAATGTGGGAGCTCCCATTTCCCCTTGTCCTCACTTTTCATCCCACCAGCCTCCATATCCAAAGGATCATCCTCCGCCATTTTCGCCACCTCCAGCGTGATGCCACTACCAGTCGCATCTTCCCCTCCCTTCCCCTGTCAGCATTCCGAAGGGATCGTTCCCTCCGCGACACCCTGGTCCACTCCTCCATTACCCCCACCACCTCGTCCCCGTCCCAGGGCACCTTCCCTTGCAATCGCAGGAGGTGTAATACCTGCCCATTTACCTCCTCTCTCCTCACTATCCCAGGCCCCAAACACTCCTTTCAGGTGAAGCAGCGATTTACTTGTACTTCTTTCAATGTAGTATACTGTATTCGCTGCTCACAGTGTGGTCTCCTCTACATTGGGGAGACCAAGCGCAGACTGGGTGACCGCTTTGCGGAACATCTCCGCTCAGTCCGCAAGCAGGACCCTGAGCTTCCGGTTGCTTGCCATTTCAACACTCCCCCCTGCTCTCATGCTCACATCTCTGTCCTGGGATTGCTGCAGTGTTCCAGTGAACATCAACGCAAGCTCGAGGAACAGCATCTCATCTACCGATTAGGCACACTACAGCCTGCCAGACTGAACATTGAGTTCAATAATTTCAGAGCATGACAGCCCCCCACTTTACTTTCATTTTTAGTCATTTTTAGTTATTTTTTCTTCCTTCTTTTTTTTTTACATTCCTTTTTACATTTTTTACAATCTTTTTTTGCATTTATTTCATTTCATCTTAGTTTGTTCAGTTTGCTCACCCACTGTTTTTTTCAGGTTGTTTTTCTTCAGGTTTGCACTTGCTGCTGTTCAATATTCAGTATATTCACACCTAATCTGTACTAATGCTTTGTCTTTCAACACACCATTAACATATTGTTTGCCTTTGCTCTGTGACCTTTTGGTCAGCTATGTGGCCTGGTCCAATCTGCACCTTCTCCTTTGTTATCTCTTGCCCAACCCCCACCTCACTTGTTTATAATCTGTGACTTTTCTAATATTTGTCAGTTCCGAAGAAGGGTCACTGACCCGAAACGTTAACTCTGCTTCTCTTTCCACAGATGCTGCCAGACCTGCTGAGTGAATCCAGCATTTCTTGTTTTTGTTACTCTTTCTTTTTATTTTGTTACTTCTCATTCACTAATGCTGTTTCCATTTATTCTTCTTAAGGTAACAGTAACAGTCCTATTTGATAATGATCCTCTTGCACAATATCGTTACCTGATAAGAGTTCATACTGGTCACCGCAAAGGGGCAGCTACCACAGCTAAGGTTTGACGATGTCTTCTAAATTGAATTATAGAATGCGAAAGCTTGTTTTATTTTTAGTTTAATTGGAATTAATCAAGTGGCTAATTAACAAAACCAAAGTCGTTTCCTTGCAGGCTGCCCAAATTATGTATTCCTATGTCCAATCATTAAGACTAAAGATTATGCCCCAACTATTCTTTCTCAATGTGCATTTGGCTTGTATCACTTCTCCTTCCCTCAAACAGCCCCACAGCTTTATGATTGAAAATGATGCAAAATCTACTCCATCTGAATTCAGTTTTGATCACTTAGTTAGACTCTAATTGGTCTCACCACATCATTGTCATTATTATCATTATTATTTTGTTTGTGTGTGTCATAATCTTCAGATTCAATTGTTAGTAGGCTTTGCTTTGTAATTATAAAAGTGAATACAGGATTTTTAGGTTGTTTTGTGCTTAAAGGGACTTCCAAAGTAACTGAAATTGCCATTGGCTTCGTAAGTGTTTTTAACAGTTTTTCGACAACTGAATTTTCCAATGGCAATTATATCCTAGGCAAATAACAAACTGATTCTGGAATCTATTTTCAGTCTTTGACTGAGGCACACTTGTAGAGGCTAATGATTGGCCAAATGTTGTTTCAGTCTCCAGAATTCTTTCATTGTTATTCAATTACTAAATAAAGATGCACAATTTTTGGTGGTTTAAATGTGAAAAATTGCATATGTTATACTAGTAACAATTTCTTGAAACATTATACAAAACACGTATAAGTAGGGTAGCATGACAATGCAGTACTGAGAGAGTGCTGCACTGTTGGAGGTGCCAACTATTGGATGGGATGTTAAAACAAGCCCATTTCTGCCCCCACGGGTGGGCATCAAAGATGTCTTGGCACTATTTGAAGAAGTGCCAGAAATTTTCTCTGGTGTGCTGGCCATCAGCTAACCTTCAAGCAACATCACTAATGCAGATTATCCGATAAGTGTCTCATTGCTGTGTGTAGGACCTTGCTGTGCGTAAATTGGTCACCATTTCAACACATTACAACAGTGACTGCTCTTCAAAAGTAATTTGTTAACTGTGAAACACTTTGGGACATCCTGAGGATGTGAAATGCAAGAAGTTGCTATACAATTTGTGTATGTAAATATTTAGAGAGGTGTTGCTCCCTGATTTCTCTTTGCTGTGGTAAAACAGGTGGTAATTATGCTCAGTGGCTCAGCGGGACATAGTGACCCGCATTTCCTGACAGACTCTGAGAAACCTGTCTTTGAGAGAGGGGGAGTTGATGAATTCCTTCTTACAACATTCTCCTCACTGGGGGATCTTCAGTCCATAAGGTTATGGCATGACAATTCAGGATCCAGCCCTTCTTGGTAAGTGCATTTTATCATAATTAGTTATTCCTAAACTGGAGTAATTTAATTCTCACAAGATATTTTACAGCCCAGGTTCAGCATATCTACTTGTCAGCCAAACTGACAACATTTGTTCAGCTCATAAGGAATATAAAGAAATGAAATAACAGAACTAAAATAAGAGGAAGTATTGATCAGTGCAAAAAGAAAGTATGAACTGAAGTGAATTAAAAAAGAATGAAGACCGAATTGAACAATTGATATATAGATCACCAGAAGGGATTAGTATAGAATAATTATATCTCAGATAAAGCAACAACCTGGTTATAGTTTTGTATCAGGCGATAATGTGGTACTGTGAATTTGAGAAGTGTGGCATAAGGGTGAGACAATGTTGGATCATTAAATGGACTGAACCATATCCCAATGGATAAGAGATTGTTTGATAGTCTGTGAAAATAAGTAACTGTATGCCACAAAGTGGTAGGATTTGTATATATACAAATAAAATATGCTAGAATGATTTTTAAAGAGACATAGTTGATATTTTTGTTTTATGAAACAGACCAATTCACAAGTAATATTTCTGTTGCTGATGATTCAGGTTCTGTAGTTGTTATCCATTTTACTTGATGTTCTGAGAATCAGGATTCTTAGGAGACAAGAGACAAGATTTACCACTTGGGTTGTGGCAGTTTTACATTTAAAAAACCCCCTACCACCAACCGTAGAAATGTTGTAGACCAGGAGCACAGCAGGAATTTAGCTGGTGGTGTCTTATTGTATTAATAGTTATAAGCCTTATTTTGGTCTTTCCTTAAAATAGATAGTTACATTCTTTAACCTGTAAATGATGTCATATGATTATGGTATAAATGTTTTATGTGCTTGTATCAAATTCCTCTATACAGTCTGGTTTGTAATTGAGTGGCTTTTACAGGGTTGCATATTTCATAGGCTGAGCATTTCTCCAGGTTGCACATTTCACTGCATTAAATAAAATGCGGAATTCATTATACATGTAGTGTTCAATTTCTATAACTGTTTCCTTTCTTCTCTCCTTGATCCTGCTGTTTATGACTCTCAGCTCCACTTAAACCTGCAGGTATGTGAGTCGTGTGGCAATTCTGGATGTTGAAGCAGGCCAGCGATGGCACTTTATCTGCAATTCGTGGTTGGCCATTGACATTGATGAAAACATAGTAGACAAAATCTTCTTTGCAGCCTCTGATGCGGAACTGAATAGTTTCAAGTAAATAATAAAATATACTGGATTAGTGTTTTCCCCATACTCCTCCTAAATATCGATGTTTTTTTTTTGGTCTCTCATCTTTCATTGCATGGTTGAAATAAGAATTACCTTAAAAGTCACTGTGCAGGTAAAAGCCATTAACAAGGCAGATGAAATTTTGGGGTTTATAGTGAGAAGCATATTGCTTTGACCAAAATGATAAACCACATCTAGACGACAAGTTGCAGACGACTTTAGCTCCCCCCATAGCTGTGAAGGTCACCACAGAATTAAACTTTTATGCAAATGGTCCTTCTAAGGCACAGCAGGGAATCAGCTGGATTGTGTCCATAGATGTATCAAGCAAATGACAGGTGCCATCTTTGCAAGCAGCAACACCTTTATCACTTTCCTTGTGAAAAGGAGACAACAATTGGACTAAACACAGAAGTCTTACCAGGTAGTAAGGTTCCCAAGATTGCAGAAGCTTGTAGATAGCACCCATGTAACCTTCTTCCTTGTGTGAGCCCATTATAATGTGACATGCACATAGTTTGTGGTGGAGCTTGTAGTTCAGACCAAATCATACAAGATCTATGTGTGAGTGTACAGCTATTTCAGTGCAACACACAATGTTCCAGGCTTTGGGTGTGCCAATTGTAATAAAGTGTATCAATCTAATGATTTTTTTTTGCAATGCTTATACATACAACTATCATTATTGAAACACTCGGGTTCCTACTCTGGTGCTCTACACACAAAAGTTTGTCACAGAATATTTCATCCATTCATTAAACTGTAATCTTGCTTGCTTGTGCATGCTAGATAATATTACGTTGCACTCTAGGGGGCAATAAATAATTAAATTCATGTTAATTTATCCTTGTTTATATATTCCAGAAACTTGTTCTTCATGAAGACAGCTGAAAGCCTGACAGATGAACATATCTGGGTTTCAGTGGTTGAGCGCCCCTCAAGAAGTTCCTTCACCCGTGTTCAACGAGTTTCCTGCTGCTTTTCGCTCCTGCTTGGTTCAATGCTGACCAACATCATGTTCTGGGGCACATCACCCGATGAGTCACCACAGCACATGACACTGGGTAACAGTGATACTGAGAATAAGTATTTACATGATTTATGAATTATTAGATTTCTGAATGAAAAATACAAATCTAGAAACCAGAGAGACCAAACTTGAAAATATAATGAATACTTATTGTCAAATCAGGACTTTTCACATTTAAAGGAAGTTTGCCATAATTTGATGGAAATATCGCATTGTTAAAGCAAGCACAGATTGGAATTAAGTCTCAGAGTATAGGTGCAAGCCCTGGTTTTAAGCTGGCCCACCTGGTGTTAGTTGCCCGATAATGGCGTTGGATTGCTTGCCACCCTGTTAGGGTGACCACTGACAGACTACAAGAATATTGGACACACCTGTCAACCCCCACGCACACATGCATTTGTGCACTTTTTAATTAAAATAAATTAATAATATTGACTTGAACCTTTTGCTCAAACGAGTGAGAATATCTTACACAATGAACCAAGTGTCTTAGAGCGAGCTAAGCTTGGGGAGCTTGTACATTTCCAGCTTATAATGAACCATGGAGGAGCTAAAGCAGGTTAAAAAAATTGAATGATGCTTTTAATCAGGAACTGTGTCTACAAGTGTTAAGACTACCTAGTAACCTGATCCATTGTATGGGTAGCAATGTCGAGGTTGAGAATAGGAGCAAGTTACAGACAGACATCAAGAGTTTTTACCAGGCTGCTGTTGTGTCTGTCCTCATGACAGCTAATCGAGAGCAGTGTACATCAGTGTGGCTCTAAGTCTACGTTAATCACGGCGCAAGCATAAGGGCGTCATAACGACGCACACAAATGGGCCAGATAGGATCTTTGTCAGGCTTTCATAGGCACAGGCAGGACCAATAATTTTGATTTTAAATGCTTCCCTAGAGTCTGGGCGCTTTAAAATTAAAATAATGCACAATAAGGCATCCAGTTCAAATCGTGTACCGGACAGAGGATAGACCACCTGAAAACTGGACTGTCTAGACTTAAACCAGATGAACGGCCACCCGACACCCTACTTACACTGCTGCTCCAGGTGCTGCCATCTTGGTGAGGGGCTTTCTGATGTGCGTCTGAGCACCTGCCTGTTTGTGGCGGCAAACCCTTTTAGTATACAAAACGGTGTGATATATCTATTTATGAGACCTCAGCTGTAATTCTGAGCAGCAAATGGATGGTAATTTCAAAGGATGGCACCAAATCTTTTGTGATTTCATTTTGTAGGCCCTGGAGGAGCAGGAATACTGGGCTGCACAAGAATATTCTGGATTACTGCCACCTTGGACTCACCTATCCAACGCAACCTCACCACCACCCCCTCCCCCATCCCCCGTAACCATTGGGCCCACTTGTCCGCTGACTAGTGCAGCATCCAAACCAAGCAGTCATCATCCACTGGCCAACCAGTGAGCTGCAGGGGAGCCTCTTTAGGGAGTTTGCATTGGCCATGCGAATGTGACTCAAGCCTCAAAATGGCTCGGGCCTCTCCGCTGGTCCAACTGGTGACGGCTTTACCAGTCGGCCACCCAATGGTCAAATTCAATCCCTCAATGCATCTGATGTGACATAAAAACTCTCGCACTGTAGGTAAACTAGATATGTGTAAGTTGATTGGGAAGACTTCTGAGGAATGTAAGTAATTCAAATGTGATAATAGAAAAAAAGAAAAATGTCCACTTTTGCAGCCACAGCAGACATGTGCAAGTCTCATTTATGTGATATATTTAATGAATGAGGTCCCATGCTAAACCTCATGGCTTTGGGAAGGCTCTGCCTATGCTGCATACCTCGGCCATATAAAATGAGCACATTGGCATTCTGGACATTCCTGATGCCATCTTAAGAAATCTCTTCTGCACCTTCTCTATGGCCTACCTTCCCAAAACTGGACACAATATTCCGATTGTGTGTCAAAGGAGACCTGTTCAGCACACCTCCACTTCACAAGACAGGCTGTTACAGATTTGTATCATCTGCTGCAGGGTGACATTCTGGCAATAGCTGGAACAGGGATAAGTCTGTGACAAAAATTATACCTTTTGTTTATGGTGTTTCACATTACTGAGCTTTTATCTTTCTCTTAGGGTGTATAAGAGGTTAAATGTCAGGTTCACACACAGAAAATGTCTCATCTTCCTGAAATGTTTGGTAGTTTGTAACCTACCCCATGGTTTACTAGACTGTTTATTCTGCTGCTTTCCAAAATTGAGGAGGATCACACAAGTATGCAAGAAATAACCAGTAAAGTGAAATACAATGATGAGGATTTTCTGTTTAAACCTTGGATTTGCTTGAAATTATCTAGATATTGGGATGATAAAAACGTACTCTGGTTTATAGTAAGTGAGTGCTGGCCTATGGGAGTGGACTGAGACACTGAACATGAGAAAAATATTTGGAGTAAACCCAATAATTTAACAGGTTCTTCTGATAGATATAATGGATACAACAGGAGGAACTTTCCAAGCTAATGCAGGAAACATCTGCCTCATCAAGCATCGTGCAGTGCACACATAAAAGGAAGTGACAAATGCTATGTTTGCAAGGGCCAACATCGTCGTCACTTTCCCTGTGGAAAGGAGTCACTGAATAGAGCACACTGCTGCACTAGAGGGAGGAGGAGGTGGGTTCACTCAAGTGCTAGGTGTTAAGGACGACACTTCTGTCAGCATTTTGAAAAATTGGGGCAGTTATATAAAAGGAACATTGTTATTTTTCAATTAAAGAGGTTTATTTATTAGTATGGCTTCCAGCAGTTGGAATTTATTCCTGTTAAAGATATAATTCATGCTTTACTCAGGAAATTTCAGTTTTTTCCTGGAGGAGCTCATAATTGGGATCGAGAGTGCGTTCATCATGTTTCCCATCAATCTGGGAATTGTACAGATATTCAGGTCCATCCGTCACAGACCAAATGAGCCAAAGACATTGGAATATAAAGGAGTTCGAAGGTCCTCGTCCAATAGTGTCCATACACATCCTCTTACTCTTGAGTCTCTACTGCAGGTCAGCATTACCTTTCCTACTTCCTGGAGAAGAGTTTTTGTACTTTTTCCAAAAATAAACATGCTTTAAAATGTATATGTTTGATTGAGAATACTGCAGTTATAGAATTATTGATATGCAATTAATACATCATTCACAGATTTATCATGTAACATTATTAATCATAGAGTTGGTTTCAGAGTATCAAGATGGAGTCATTGCTGTTGCAAGTGTAGCTCTTTTTACTAGTACAAAGGGTAATTGTAAAGAGATAGTTTTTCATTAGTTCAGTCATAGACTGCTTATTGACTGAATCCATGTTTCTCCAGAAGAAACCCAGCAAATACTCAAATAATTCAATTATATATCATCTCATATGATTTATGTTTTGGTTCGACTTTGTTGAGAACAGTATGCCTTAAGGGAACAGATACCTTCTATTGGCATGTTGCTTGAGATTGAATAGCATTGCTGATACCTCATCATCCTTTCCTATATTTCCTGAAAGAGTACAGATTCCATGTATATTAACATACAGCTAAGGTATTAACGAAAGTCAGTTTATTGTGTAATTAAGTTGAACTTAATAAAATATATATACTATTTCCCCCATAATCTGCTGAAAACCGAATGTTTGTAAACTAAGGGAAGGTCGAGTCTGACTAACATGATTGAATTTTTTGAGGAGGTAACAAGGAGGGTCAATGAGGGTCATGCATTTGATGTCCCCTATACGGATTTTAGCAAGGCTTTTGATAAGGTCCCAGATGGTAGACTGGTCATGAAAGTAAAAGCTCATGGATCCAAGGCAAAGTGGCAAGTTGGATCCAAAATTGGCTCAGAGGCAGGAAGCAAAGGTTAATGGTTAACAAGTGTTTTTGTGACTAGATGGCTATTTCCAGTGGGGTGCCTCTTGGTCGCTTGCTTTTTGTGGTATATATCAATGATTTGCACTTCAATGTACGGGGTATGATGAAGAAGTTTGCAGACAATTGTTGTGGAGAAAATAAATTGTCTCATGTCCACTGGATTGAAGTAACCAAAGTTTTATTTCAAACACTGTGCAATGGGAGAAACTCTGTGGTCAGCCAGTTTCTCAATGAAATCAAATTTAAAACTTACCTTTATAGAACACAATCACCATTAATCATTTGTCCCCACTACCCCCCGACACATTCCAAAGCTGCAGCTTGATCAATAAACTGGATTGTATTGTCTTACTAATCATCCCCTTTTGTCTCCTCCCCATCATTGAGGCTTGGTGTTTCCACAGTTTATAATATCCTGTGCCTCCTGCAGTCACATTCTTATCTCAAGGACAGCATGTTTACACAGATGCAAAGGCAATTAGACTTCTGAGTTGTACAGCTTCCCATAATCATTGCCACACATCCCATCATGCCCTGGTTCCCCACAACGACGGTGCTTCCATCCCCCTTCTAAGACTGTTAACATATCCTATTGCTAAATAATCTACTAATGTTGTCCTACTGGTCCCACTTCACAATATAAAAATTGGCCGTGTGATTGATAATGAAGAAGAAAGCTGTAGACTGCAGGAAGGTAACAATGGACTAGTCAGGTGGGTGGTACAGTGGCAATTTGAGTCAATCTGGAGAAGTATAAGGTAATTCATTTGGGGAAGGCTAACAACACAATAAATGGTAGGATACTAAGAAGTGTAAAGGAACAGAGGGACCTTGGAGTGCATGTCCACAGATCCCTGAAGATGGCTGTCAGGGTAGATAAAGTGGTCAAGAAGGCATATGGGATACTTGCCCTTATTAGCCAAGACATAGAATATAAGAGCTGGGAGGTTATGCTGGAACTATATAAAACACTGGTTAGGCCACAGCTGGAGTACTGCATGCAGTTCTGGTTACTGCACTATAGGAAGCATGTGATTGCACTAGAGAGGGCACAGAGGAGATTTGCAAGGATGTTGCCTGGACTGGAGCATTGTAGTTACAAGGAAAGATTGGATAGGCTAGGTTTGGTTTTTATTTGGAACAGAGGAGGCTGAGGGGAGGCTTGATTGAAGTGTATAAAATTATGAGGGTCTAGGTAGAGTGCATCGGAAGACTGAATTCCCCATGGTTGGAGTCCATAACCGGGGGCATAGATTTAGGGTTGGAGATTTAGAGGGAACTTGAGGGGAAATCTTTTCACCCAGAGGGTGGTGGGGAACTCAGAAAGGTGGCAGAGGCAGAAACCCTCATAACATTATAAAGTGCTTGGATATGCACTTGACATGCTTTAAGCTACAAGGCTACAGACCAAGAGCTGGAAAGTGGGCTTAGGCTGGATAGCTACTTGTTGGCCGGTGCAGACACAATGGGCCAAACAGCCTCATTCCATGCTGTAAATTTCTATGATTTTACATATGTAGTTCAAGCAATTCTGTTACTCCAAGCCTTTGAAAACATCACAATTGTCATAAAAGTAAACAGAGAACACAAGTGAACCTGGATTACCTTCTAAACTGATGCTTGGATCCAATGTATCCATTCATAAGCTTTATAATGATAACAGAAATATTTGAATCATGGGTGTTGCTACCGTAAATTTTCCACACTTTCCTATATATCGTAAATGCCAACATTCAATGGGAAGTGTTGTAAATGTTTTTCTAAAGTAAGTATATTTTTTCTTTTAAATATTGTTATGGACAGATGGGAAGTGGTGTGGGTAGCTTCCACTTTTCACCATTCAACTGACTGAAGATAATGTTTTAAAAATAGTGTTTTAGTCCCCGAGTGTTTTAAGGGTCAAATAAATAGGCAAACAACAGGTTTTCTCATAGGTTAGAAAAGAAAGATAAATGTTTATTTTTACAGAATAATGGAAAAATATTTGTGACTTCACCCACTCACGCATTCATACATATACACATACAAGAAAGGATAAACAGTAAAGTGGTAGCATGCAATTAGGGTCAAATTGTTGTAAAAGTGTTTGTTGTTTCAAAAAACCTTTAGAAGCTTTTCGTGGGGGGAATTTTTCAGCAGTGCAGGTCTTAATGTTTATTGTCTTGAAAAGTATGAACTGTTGCAGGCACCTTGTGGTTAAGCCTCAATCGGAAGTCAATGGTGGAAATTCCTGGTTCACTTTCGCAGATGGGGAGTTCCAAAGTCACCTTGTAATTTCTCTGCTGTAGTAGTTAAAAAATTTTATCAGCAGGGCACCTGTTTAGCTAGAACTGTCTCACAGCTGTTCTGGCTGGAAAATACCTCCTCTGGTTGTTCTTCCCCTTCCTCTGCAGAGAAACATCTTTGAAGGTAGAAAGTTGTCAGGTTTGGGTGTCAGTCAGGTGACTAAGGGCTGTCTCCCCTGGGTGATTCATACAATGTTCCATGACATGGGAACCATTGTTACATGATGGCATTTGAATGTGGTCCATTTTGATCAATAGGTTTATTTCACATCTATTATTGTGGTCTTGGCTTCGGAGTCAGTCTGTCTGCAAAAGTCTTTGTTAGCTCCAATCTGCTGAGAGGAGTTGTTAGCATGGAATGGGTTGTTTTCCATTTCAATGTGTTTTCCCCAAAGCTACTTCAGACATTGATAAAGGGTTTTGTCTTCAACAGATAAACATGTTTATTGACAGTAATGGAGGGGTCACCTGACCTCTACTGTATTTTTGTCTGTGGCACAAATGTGTCCTTTTTGTAGTTCAGTTCAAAAGTTGACTTTTATTTCATATTTCATCATTGTTCCCTCTGTGAGGATGACAGTATTAATGGGCCGCATTTTGCGATCAGCGGTGAACTTGCACTTGCCATTGACTTTCTATGGGCTTTTGCAATGGAAATTCCTGTCAGCCAGTTATCCGAAAAGCACAGTGCCCTCTACAGAGCATCTGGGACCTGTGCAAACAGGCAAACAATTGTGTATTTCCTTAACCAATCAATTTGAAGAATCATTAATTAGCAGTGCAGTCTGAACCAGGAAGTGTGTTAAAATATTGAATTCAATGTCAAATCAGGTACAGAAATTAAAATAAAGCGAGGGAAAGAAAGATTAGATTCAGAGATAGATATAAAAGAGACAGAAAAAGTAAAAGTAAAGTTTTATTTATTTTTTTAAAATCTCCAACAATAATTAAGATCTGTCAGAATGAGACTCCACACTTGTTGAAGTTAATTTTCAGTGCCAAAGAGGTGGTTTGCCAATAATTAAGACTTAACATGCTGTTGAAAAATAGTTTAAATTAGAATGGACAAGCTTTAAATTTTACAAGCGAGTTTAGTGCGTATATATCAGTTAATTACAGCAGCTTCATACTTATCCATGTATTTCAATGCTGAGTCTCTTGGTGAGGTAACGTTCTTGTGCAACTTCTGGAGGAGCAGGGCAACTCAAACAGCAACTTCCTGATTTTGTGTTTAACTGCATGAGTGCAGTTGCTGAAAGTTGCTGACCAATTTGCTCTTTAACAATTGTGAGCACTGGTAGCTTCACCATTACTTCGACAGCAAAATTCTATTTAAAGTAGATGCAGTAATTTTAGTAATCATTATAGAAGAAAGTACATGGTAGATGTGAATGGAGGGAAATAGCAGTTTGTTATTCAAAAGCTGTTTATATTTGAAAATTTTACTTTATTTCTCCCAACCATTTTATCTGGCAATTCCCCACCCCCTCCACAACCCCCAAAAGTAATGCTGGTACAAGTAACACAAGCAGCGGGGGATTGTCCATTACCTCACCAAGCAAGCCAATTTTGGCATGTGAACTTTGAACGCACTGACAGACTATTGAACCACAGCAGCAGCATCACCAAACATGATCCTGTCCTCATTGTCATCCAGATATGTACTTCCAGCTGGAATTACTGGATAGTGATCAAGAACATTGTACCTCTGTTTAAAAAGGGAGTGAGGGATAGACCGAATAATTACAGGCCAGTCAGTCTAACCTCAGCAGTGGGCAAATTATTGGAATCTATTCTGAGAGACAGGATAAACTGTCAGTTATTAAGGCACAGGTTAACCAAGGATAGTCAGCATGGATTTGTTAAGGGAAGATCTTGTTTGATCAACTTGATTGAATTATTTGAAGAAGTAACAAGGAAGATAGATGAGGGTTGTGCAGTTGATGTGGTCTAGATGGATTTTAGCAAGGCTTTTGACAAGGTCCCACATGGCAGACTGGTTAAAAAAATAAAATCCCATGGGTTCCAGGGTTGGAGATTGCTTGATCATTCTGCCTTTTAACTTAAATGGGCATAAAATCAGGTGGATGCCATTCGGGGCATGGGATCCTCCTGGATGATTTTCCTCTATGTGTTCTACCCAGATGATTGTCTATACTGAAATACAGAAAGGAAATCTCCATTAGTATGTCATATGTGTTCCACAAAATTATGCTTTGTTCTTTACCTTACATCTAGGATGTTAAGAGGATCATCAACCTTATTTCTAGGACACTGAAGGATGGTGTACCAGCACTAGAAGAGGAAGTCAATAACACCAGTGATATCAATCAACTTTTCGTTCTATTGGCCAATATTCTTCAGATGAGTGTGGAGCAAAGTAATATGAGTGAGAATGGAGATACAACTATTCCTATAGAGGGTAAAGGCAATCACGTCTTTAAAAAAAATTATCTCATGGATATCTTGGTATTTAGGTATACAGGCTGTTTGATATTCTACTTGTATTTGTTCAGACATACTTAAGAATAGTGACAAGATGAACTCAGCTGAAAAGCAATACATGATGTATAAAAGAGAAGGTGGAATTACAGAAATTATTCTAACTACAGAACTAGCTTTCCTTAATTTCAAACCAACTGGGCTAAGATTGATTTATTAGGATTAAATATCACATAGCACAGTGTGATGATGCAGATATTCACTTTGATCTTGGCAGTGCATTTTTCAGAACTTCGAAAGAAGTTTTATCATAGTCATTTTTTTCTTTTGTTGAGCCAACATATTTTCCTATTGATCAGTCAATAAGTGGTAGTTATTAAACAGATAAAAACAGAACATGTTGGAAACATGCAGCATGTCAATCAGCTTCTGAGGGGGTTCTGGCTAAAACTTAATTCTATTCTTCCAGGCGCTGACCAAACTGCTGTACATTTCTAGGATTTTCGCTTTTTATTTTAGATTTTCATCATTCCTAGTTGTTATTTTCATCTTATTAATTGATGTCTCACCAGGATCTAATTAATCCCACATATCACTGTAAATAACAAATCTTGCAGTTATTTTGCTTATGTCAAGCTAAGCAATTAATGTGCTGCAGGAAATTACATGCCTCGTGACTAAAGTTTTAATTTTGGCATTGTTACAAGGGATTGGAGTAGTAAGGCAATACTTTGCTTCATTAATAAACTTTATTTAGTCATATATGTTGAAAAAGGCACAATATTAAATGCCTGGCTAAAGGCACCTGAATGGAAAGTATGTCAGATCACAATAGTTTATAGGACAAAAAAAATAGATTTGACATTTACTCTTTCAGAAAATTACACAACTGATTTGAGGAATCAGAGGCCTGAAAAGGAACAATGCTGTCTGTACACTTTATTGGAACAAGTGGAGGAGAATTTAAATCAGATGGGTGCAAGCAAATTCCAGAACCCTTACAGTCAAATACAGGCTGTTGATCAGGTGCAGAAAATGATGTATTTCCTGCGAAGTTCCCCTCAGTTCAAGGATACAGTTTACGAAAGGTACAGGTGGTCATTTTGTTATTTTTGGAATGTTAACTTAAAGCTTGACATTCAGTGATGCCTGGCTCATAATTGAAAGCGTGTCCTTAAAATATATATTTACATCTTCACATTTTTGGGACAATGGGAATAGAAATGCTTCGGAGACACAGAAAAATACATATTGGACAAATATAAGGTGTTGAATTAATGGACGTTATATTTAATAATTAGATAATTTGAAATGCACTGATGACTGATGATGCATTTTCCCTAATAAACAACACCTTAGGGATAACATTTCTGCAGCACTCCTTGGCCGCTCTGGGTATATATCGCATTATCCATTAAAGTTAATAGATGGAAAATCGCTAACAGAGGGTGAAATTGGTTGATACGCACTTCAGGTATCACCAATTCACATCACCTCAAAAAAAAATTAATAGTTGATCTCCTGTGATCTTACTCATGGATAGTCTGTGATCTGAAGCATAGTTAGAGTGATATAGTCATAGAGTTATACAGCACAGAAACAGGCCCTTTGGCCCATCGTGTCCATGTCAGCCATCCACCTATCTATTCTAATCCCATTTTCCAGCACTTGGCCCACAGCCTTGTATGCTATTGCATTTCAAGTGCTCATCTAAATACTTCTTAAATGTTGTGAGGGTTCCTGCCTCTACCACCCCTTCAGGCAGTGCATTCCAAATTCCAACCACCCACTGGGTAAAAAAACTTTTCCTCAAATCCCCTCTAAACCTCCTGCCCTAGCCTTAAATCTACATCCCCTGGTTACTGATCCCTCCGCTAAGGGAAAAAGTTTCTTCCCATCTACCCTATCTGTGCCCCTCATAATTTTGTATACCTCTATCAGGTCCCCCCTCAACCTTCTCTGCTCTAAGGAAAACAACCCTATCCTTTTCACTCTCTCTTCATAGCTGAAATGCTCCAGCCCAGGCAACATCCTGGTGAATCTCCTCTGCACCCTCTCCAGTGCAATCACATCCTTCCTATAGTGTGGTGCCCAGAACTGTACACAGTACTCCAGCTGTGGCCTAACTAGCATTTTATACAACTCCATCATAACCTCCCTGCTCTTATATTCTATGCCTCAGCTAATAAAGGCAAGTATCCCATATGCTTTCCTAACCACCTTATCTACCTGTGCTGCTGCCTTCAGTGATCTATGGACAAGTACACCAAGGTCCCTCTGACCTTCTGTACTTCCTAGGGTCCTACCATCCATTGTTTATTCCCTTCCCTTGCCTTGTTAGTCTTCCCAAAATGCATCACCTCACATTTCTCAGGATTAAATTCCATTTGCCACTGCTCCGCCCATCATTTAGCTGCTAAGACAAAGGTATGTATAACTTTTCCCTGTCCATTTAAGGCCACTGCTCAGCTACTGTAGTGCATTAACCAAAAGTAACTCTTCTCAAACACGATTGTTAGTTTTGATAGATAGTGCTTTATATATTAACACTTCCAAAGGTAATAACATAACTAAAGATAATGGGATGACTCGAGGTAATGCCAATCTTTCCAATGATAATGGCTGGGAATTTCCTGGGAGTTGCTCTCACTCTGCTGCTGTAATTTTGGCAGCAGTGCGGTGAAAACTCCATTTACATACTGGGATTCACCTGCACTTCCAGCGAAATTACAGAGGAGTAGGAACCACTCTGACAAAATTCCTCATCCATTGCAGTGATTCTTCTTTTGTGAATTTAGAAATTCCCGTTACTTATTTATTTCAAGTCGTTATGATTTTTATACTGCTTAAGTCACTGGGGAAAGATTGTTTGAACCAGAATGTGTATGTGTATGATTTGCATATTAGTGGATCGGAATCTATTTTTGACAGTATACGTTATCTTTTACTGACTACATTACAATTACTCGCAAATAATCAGAATATTGAGTGGATTTTCAAAAATCCTTTCTTCCATAACATTTGTAAAACTAGTTTTATCACCAAGCACCTGATTTTAGGATTAAAACCCAATAATTATTACCCGAAAGATGGACTGTAAAATTACTGTTAACCCTGGTAAGACTCAGAAATATCAGCATACTGTCATTTTGAGTGTCCCACACAGCTGCCTTTTTTTTTGTTTGGCGCAAGGGGTACTTCATTGTCTCTCTGTAATGGTGAGCAGCATCGACCTAGAGTGCACTGTCCATTGCCTCCACCATATACATAGGCTGAATGAAGTTCCATGTGGAGGGAGCATTAAGATTACTGCTAATGATGCATGCCAACTCCTTTGAGACATATACATTGTGAAGATATTTCAAATGTCTTTTGTTTACTTACATATTTTATTTGTTCTCTAAAATTTATTTGCCAATAAAATCCAAAATGTTCTGATCATTCTTAGGTAAGTGTATCAACAGATATAAAGCCAAGGTAGGTAAATGAATTGAGGTACTGATCAGCCATGATCTAATTAAATGGTAGAGCAAGCTCGAGGGGCTGAATGGCCTACTCCTGTTCATGTCTTCCTCTTAAGAACACTTGTTTTTACTTTTAATCCAAACCTTATAGCTGATGTCAGCTGATCTTTTTTCACCCAAATTCATGAAAAACATACATGAATATCAGAAGGTCAACTTATCAAATACGATCAAGAAACATAGAGCACCATGTGACATTTTTTCATTTGCAATATCTTTATTACTGAACAAAGTAAAAATATAATCTAATTTTTATTAAAATACTTCTTCGGACAGAAATACTACTGAGGTTTCCAAGGGATTGAACCGGGTGTCAGCTCATCCTAACGTCCAGGAGGACAAGATTAGACAGTCGTGTTTTAATGGACTGCCTTGGTGGTTTGTGTACATTGCTTGGTTCCTGGTGATTGTAACAAGTGCTACATCTGCCTTCTTCACCATATTATATGGGCTAACGTATGGTAAAGACCAGTCTATCAAGTGGCTAATCTCTATGGCGACAGCACTGTTTCAAAGTGTGTTTATTCTGCAACCAGTAAAGGTAATGTATGGACTATTTCTACTAAATTCCCATCCGTCAGCTCAGCAGCGACAATGGGTCCAAAAACATATAGACTAACAATAGGAAATATTTTAACTATAATTAATAATATAACCTGCATTTGAGATAAGGATAATAAGCTGTGAAAAATAGTTTATTCAAAGCCTTTGTGGCATGGCAGTTTGATGTATGGCATGACTTAGGGCCAGGCTTTTGGTGTTCCTAACTTTACAAGTCTGAGATTGGTTATTGTAAAGATGCCAGCAAGAGGCAGAGACAATCAGTGATTGATGTATCATTGTTTATCATTCCACAACTGTATAGCTGGGGGAATCATAAAGAGTTGATAGCAGAGAAGGGAAAACACGTTGGAGGCCCTTCAAGCGTTGAAGCCAATACACTTTGAAGGGCGTAACTTCTCTGTCTTGGGCAATAGCAGACTATTTGCAGGGCCTATTTGCATTCCGATGATGTTACATGTAAGCAACACAGTGCTATTTTAAATAAGAATTATCTAGTTACAACCCAAATTCTGTCATTGTTTTACGTGTTTAGAAATGATTACAACAACGGCTTACCTGCTAGATGTCAGAACTGACAGTGCCCATTTAAATGCCACAGGAACATTTTTAAGGGCGTGGCTTATGTTTGTCGTATTGTAATCTCTGAATTGATTATTTCAGGGATGTCAGATGCATTTGACAGTGTATTATGCATGTTTTAAATAATATTCCATTCTATTTTTGTGATGCTGTGAAAGTAGGAAGGAAAATGGTCTCTTTCATTATGAAAATTTATAACGATTAGTTCGAAAAATAAAATTCTGAATTATTTAAGTAACTGAACATATTTAGTGGCTGTGATTAAAAACAAATGGAATTTTATTTCCCTATTATTGCTCTTATTCCATCTGCAACACCTTTTGTTTTGAAGGTTTTATGTGCTGCTGCCTTTGTCGCATTGTTTGTGAGAAAAGTAGATCATCATGTTGATGAACGGGCATTCCACCTGGCATCAGGTATACGTGTAGAGTTATTCACATTGTGTGGATAAATCCATGAAAATAGTCAAATCTTACGGGTGCAAGAGAGGGGCTGGATCCACATTGGTAACTGTTAGAAGTTTAGGATCCTGCCTTAGATATTCTCTTGATTACATCTTCGCGAGTCACTCCCATATGCAGCTTGAGCATTTTACATTTAGAAGCATGATCATACTGTCCAATAGTTCACAATACAAAAATGCAATAGTCGTCTCCATGTGACCTGATCAGATTCTCCTGTCTTTCGCATGTGCTCCACTTTAACTTCTTTGAAAGCACTTGATAAGCCAAGGCCAAAAATCAATCATTAAGCTGCTTCATTTCACCGTGAGTGCAAGTACAGGGCAAAAATTATCACCAGATTCACTCTGTTCAATCAGTAAAACTTCTCTCGTACAAATACAAGATAATAGATACAGTGGCTGGAGATATTGCTGAGATGTTAAATTGGTTAAAAAAGTGGCAAATGGAATTCAGTCCCAGTAAATGTGAGCTTGTACATTGTCCTTAAACATATAAAAGTATAATTGTAATTTGAATGAGAAAAGGTTGGGTGATGTGAAGGAGCAGAGGGATTTGGGGTTCAGATTCACAGAATATTAAAAGCTGTATTTCATGTGGATAAGGCCATATAAGAATTCCAAGAATTCTGTGTTCCTCCAATCTGGCTTCTTTTGCATCCCTGAAATTCTTTGCCTCACCACTTGGGAGTCAGTTGCCAGCATTCGCCAGAGCTGACGGGCAGCCATAAAGACAGGGCTAAATTGTGGCGAGTCGAAGAGACTTAGTAGTTGGCAGGAAAAAAGACAGAGGCGCAAGGGGAGAGCCAACTGTGCAACAGCCCCGACAAACAAATTTCTCTGCAGCACCTGTGGAAGAGCCTGTCACTCCAGAATTGGCCTTTATAGCCACTCCAGGCGCTGCTTCACAAACCACTGACCACCTCCAGGCGCGTATCCATTGTCTCTCGAGATAAGGAGGCCCAAAAGAAGAACCACTTGCAGCCATGCCTTCAGCTCTCTAGATCTTAAGCCTCTGGAATTCCTTCCCTAAACCTCTCCGCCTCACCACCTCTCCACCTTTAAGACACTCCTTAAAAACCAACCTCTTTGACCAAGAACAAAGAACAGTACAAAGGGGCAGCACAGTGGCGCAGTGGTTAGCACCGCAGCCTCACAGCTCCAGCGACCCGGGTTCAATTCTGGGTACTGCCTGTGTGGAGTTTGCAAGTTCTCCCTGTGTCTGCGTGGGTTTTCTCCGGGTGCTCCGGTTTCCTCCCACATGCCAAAGACTTGCAGGTTGATAGGTAAAATTGGCCATTATAAATTGCCCCTAGTATAGGTATGTGGTAGGGAAATATAGGGACAGGTGGGGATGTGGTAGGAATATGGAATTAGTGTAGGATTAGTATAAATGGGTGGTTGATGGTCAGCACAGACTCGGTGGGCCGAAGGGCCTGTTTCAGTGCTGTATCTCTAAATAAAAAAATACAGCACAGGAACAGGCCATTCGGCCCTCCAAGCCTGCGCCGATCTTGATGCCTGTCTAAACTAAAACCTTCTGCACTTCCGGGGTCCGTATCCCTCTATTCCCTTCCTATTCATGTATTTGTCAAGATGCCTCTTAAATGTCGCTATGGTACCTGCTTCCACCACCTCCCCCGGCAGCAAGTTCCAGGCACTCACCACCCTCTGTATAAAGAACTTGGCTCGCACATCCCCTTTAAACTTTGCCCTTCGCACCTTAAACCTGTGTCCCCTAGTAACTGACTCTTCCACCATGGGAAAAAGCTTCTGACTATCCACTCTGTCCATGCCACTCATAACTTTGTAAACCTCTATCATGTCGCCCCTCCACCTCCATCGTTCCAGTGAAAACAATCCGAGTTTATCCAACCTCTCCTCATAGCTAATGCCCTCCAGACCAGGCAACATCCTGGTAAACCTCTTCTGTACTCTCTCCAAAGCCTCCATGTCCTTCTGGTAGTGTGGTGACCAGAAAGCTTTTGGTCAACTTTCCTAATATGTCCTTAAGTGGCTTGCTGTCAAAATTCATCTGCTAGCACTCTAGTGAAGGACTTTGAGATATTTTATTACATTAAATGTGCTATATAAATGCAAGTTGCTGTTGTAGGATCTATGGCAAGAGATATAGAACAGAAAAGGCAAGATGTATTGGGAATCTATATAAAAACTTAGTAAGGTCACAGGTGGAGTACAGTGTATGGTTTTGGGCTCCATACTGTAGGAAGGATGTTGAGCCAGTGGAGAGGGTGCAGCACAGTTTCACTACTTGGTTTGAGGAAAATAATATATCAGGAAATACTTGGAATACTGGGGCTATTTTCATTAGAATTGAGGAGATTACAAGGTGATTTGATAGAGGTATTTAAAATTATGAAAGGCTAAGACTGTTTCTGGTGTTGAGGGGTCTAGAACTAGGAAATATAGATATAAGATTAAATATACACAATTTAAGACAGAAAGCCGGAGAAACCTTATTACCGAGAGGGTTCTGTGGTTGTGAAATGCTTGACCAGAGTTAATGATTGAAACAGAGACTATGTCAACATTTAAGAATGGTTTAGATAAGAGATTGAAGGAAAGAAAAGTTAAGGGATATGGGAACCGAATGGGCACATGAGATTAGGACTATTTGCTTGTGTGGAGGATAAACAGCACCACAGATTGGTTTGCCATAAATGGGCATTTTCCACATTATTGTGGGCATTACATAGAAATTACAATCAGTCATCTTACTTAAACAAAATAACTCCTAATTACTGTCTCTGTTATAGCCCAGATTTTCCACAGTGCCACTCTACTGAATACCACAGGTACCATCTCAATACCAGATTAGTTTACTTGTTATACTTAGATAAAATCTATGATAGCCTGGATATGATCTCTGGAAAGAATATGGACTTGATGGGCCAAATGACCTCTTCTCATTTTGTTCTCAGCTTGTATAAACTAATCCTTTTACATCCTTCAAAAAACTATTATCCATAGGGAAACCTGACAATGCTTTACGGATGGACCGAAACAGTAAAATCTACCAACCACCAACAGTTCAATTTGTGGAACAGCTAAAAGAGATGAAAAGAATAGAGAAGAAAATGTATGCAATGATCCAGAAGATTCTGGGTATATAAATGATATCTTATATTGTTCACTAACATTTAAATAACTTAATACAACCCTATCTACTAATCTTGAGCTTATATCCTCTCTAATACTCACACTGCTTAAGTTCAATTAAGTGTTTTAAAGATAGAGTAACGATATTAAAGTAAACTTTAACCTTTTCAGATTCTAATGTGTGTTTTTTTCTCCTTTCAGTTCATTTGGTATTTCTCTCCTTGTTGCTAACCATTGCTTATGGAGAGCAAAATCCCAATTCATTCTATCTCAACAGAGCCATTAACCAGACATTCACCCCTTCCTTCAATGTTATCCGAAGCAATAATGACTTTTACACTTGGGCCAACAAATCGTTACTACCCAACCTATATGGAAGTCATAAAGGTAAACATATTCTGTGTGAACTCTTGCTGTAAAAGATTGCAAGCAAAATTACATTTTAAACTTGCCTTTGTAACTGATTTGTGAATTAAACAATTACAACTAATTAGAAACTAGCAGATATTCTATTGTGATGTTCACACCAAGTCAGAACTTTTATGAGTACAAGGATGTTTTGTGATGTAATATTACCAGAGGCAATAACTTACCAGCATTGGGGGCAGCCCTAGGATCTGGCAGTTCTGGGATGACATTGCAGGGTCTAACAATATTTTGAGATAGGCTCCCAAGAACATTGGAAAGGCAAGCTCTTGGAACACTGGGATAAGTCCTTGGATCGTGGATCTTTGGGAGAGGGATCACCAGGTTCTCAGGATATGGGGGATGGAGTTCTCAAGTTCGGGGAGCATTCTGAACTATTGTGGGATCAGGGAGCATTGGAAATTAACTAGGGATGGGCAAGAAATGCTAACCTTGCAAGTGATACCATATTTCAAGAAATAACGTGTTTACAGAAGGGTGTCACAGTAACATTAGGTAACATAAGTGGACCCTCACAACGCTACCTGCAGGTGTAATACTGATGGTACATTTGAACATCTACCATTTTTAATTATTTATAGCTAGATTCATAAGCAATTTAAACAACTTTCTTTGTACGATACAGTGCACCTTGCCTTTTTAAATAGCAACTCCCTTTTTTAAGGTTATTTTCTCCACTTCACTTTTCTTGGGTCTCTCAGTCAATGACTAGAAGCTCAGACAAATAAGCTACTTTCAGATGTCCACCACTACTGCTGAAACTGGTCCCTAGGAGCAGCATGAGAGCAGCCTGGTGTGACCATCCTCCAGTTTTCTCTTCCTCTCAGTAACGGACACTGCATCTACTTATGGCCTCCTTCATTCACATGATTGAGATATTGGACTGTTATGACAGTATCCTCCTTCAGTCCCTACTATCAAACTGATTCAGTCCCAAGCTTTCATAGGCATAGATTGTCTTTTGTTAATTTTTATGAAATTCCTCCTCGAGATCAAAGGCATACCATTAGAGTAATGATAAGTGTGACTTTGTCAATAGGATTCATAACTGATGGGTACTCAAAACTACTTGGAAGCCCTCGCATTCGACAAGTGAGAGTAAAAAAACTTGATTGTCCTGCACTGAAGATATTAAAAAACATTGTTCAAAAATGTGAAGTTCCATACTCTTTTGATGAGGAGGATATGTCAAACTATAGAGAGCAATGGACAAACAAGGTATCTGTACAGGCCTCAAATCTCAGTTATATCTGGCAATATCAATCAAAATTACAGGAGTATCCATTTTGGAGAAATCTTGCTTTATACAGAGGAGGTGGCTATGTGGCTGAGTTGACTTCAGAAATAGAGAATGCATCCAGGTAAATCAGTTATTCTGTCAGTACTATATGGTTTCCATGAATGCCCAATTACATTCCTTTCTGAAAACAACATGAAATGTAATAGCATTGACTTTATATTCATACATTGTATTTCTTCTGATTTATATTGCAGAATTGTTAAATATTTAGCTGAAAGCAATTGGATAGATAGTTACACCAGAGCCATCTTTGTAGAGTTCACAGTCTATAATGCAAATGTAAATCTGTTCTGTGTAACCACACTGACACTGGAGACAAATGGTATAGGTAAGAGCTCACATATGTTTGGTTGCTTTTCCTTTGGTCAGAACCTGAATGATAGGCTGAGCAGGATGCACTGAATAAGCTTTTCGTATTTTTATGTTCCACATAAATTTGCAGCTTTGACTATGGCAAACCAAACTAGGAACAGGTCAAAAGTAACTTTTTTTTTTAATATTGTGTTTACAGCAAGTTGACAGTCTTTCAGGTCATGCTTCAATATTGATTACATGTTGTAATGCAAATGATGCAAATGACATGGTATTTCAGATATATTTATAGAATTCCATGCATTACATTGGGAATGGGTCACAATCGCTCAATCATTTCTAGTTGGGAAGCTGGAGCTTACTTTAAAATTAAGTTTGTATTTTGTACCACATCACCATCATGCGCATGTTCAGGGTTATTGAACAGGGATCAAAGACTTTGTAAAATGTTTTTCTAACATGCAGTTACATTTTAACCAATTACAGTTAAACACTTGCTCAAGGTTGTCTTGTGAAACCTATTGTGAAATTCTTTATAATTAAATGTAAGAACAAAAATCCATGATATATTTAAAAAAGTAGTCAAATTTAAGGTTAGAATTTTCTAGGATTAAATTTTAACTTTATTGTGAATGCTAAACAAACTTAATTATCTATCCCTAATTTTGATTTTATATATATATTTAATTTAATTCTACAGGAGTCTTTATTACCTCTACAGACCTGGAAAGCATGCAATTGGTCCACAACAGTGACATTACGATTCTGTTTGCTGCAGTAAAGATTGCGTATATGCTTTTTGTTGCTTACTACATGGTAGTACAGGTAGGTGCAAAATGTTTATAGAATTAATCTACAACAAGACTGCCAGAAACAGCTGACTTCAGTGTATCAAATCAGCCTGTGTTAATATATGTATGAAGGACATACATGGGTTACAAGTTGGAAGTTCAAGTTGTTGTACACACAGAGTGTTCCAAATCATTCTGGTTTAATACTCTTCGCTCTTGTGTTTAAAGCTAAACTGTCACAAAAAGGCAACTGGACGATTTTCTCAGGACAACTCCCTAACAACGCCTTAACAAATGAATGTTTATCCTAAATTCATTTAACCTCATTTAACAGTAAATTAACATTTACTACATGTTAACATTTTGAAAACCTGTTTTTATGTCTACTTTTTAATTTAAATTAATAACCAGAGGAAAATATGGTCCAAGATGTTTTCACTATAACTTAACCTACAATAAAGCATATTTTTCAATGGCTCAAAAATATTAATTGCACCTCCTTTTCTAGGGAAAGCTACTTAGAGAGCAGAATTGGAAGTATTTCCAGGATAAGGGTAACCTGATGGAAATGTCCATCATCCTATGCAGTTGGAGCGCGTTTGCACTGTTTCTGAAACAACTATCACTTGAAAGTGAAACTCTAGATTATTATCTCAAAAATCCTCAAAGGTACTTAATGATGAGTACTTAACTCCTCTGATATTTTTGCAACCCTGACATTTTTTGATGGGAACCATGAGTTTTGTTTCTCAATTTTTTCTCCATTAGCGATTTTATTTTTCGATCTGACTCCTGTAAGTTCCACTGAGTTTGTTTCTGACACGTTTCTGATAGGTTCCTAAATTTTAATGCAAGAGAGCTGGCCACTTTTTCCACCTGTCTCCAACCCCCGCCCCACTTTGTGACATCACATTTGGAGGCTGGACTGGATGCCTATGTCCACATTTATTATGGATTTTGCCTATGTAAATTTGTCACACAATAATTCCACAATCTGAACATTGGGTGGGTGTTGTGCCCATGTGCCCAGACTGTGAATTCTTTCAGAGACTCAACAGGTGATTTTAATGCAGTCTGGCAGGCAGGAAGCTGACAGGCAATTAAAATGGCCCATGGCACTTATTCACCAAGGTCCCACTCTCTTCCGACAGCTTTTGATTTTAACCTGGTCTCCTGAGCAGGCGGGAAATACACTCACTGGAATACTTCTTTAAATATGCAGAAAGGACTCCAATGATGTCATTGAGACCTGACTGCTATTTTAACCAGAAACCTGCATGGGAAAACCAGTGTGGCTGCCCAGCCAAACGGGAAGAAGAGACCCAAAAGATAAGTTGTTTTGCTTTCCTCATGGTGAAGCAAGAGTGTTTAGGTCTCCTCTGCCCTAAGTTCCCTTCTCTCCCCAGATCGCGAGGTCCTCCCAAATCTCCTCACTAGCAACTCACCTGAGTGCTGGAGACCATTCTTTCAGTCCCAGCTGGCCTTCTGCCACCCAGTCGAAGAGAAAATGTTAGAAAACTGCCATGTTAGTCATCAACCATTCAACTATATTATTATCTCTGCAGATTTGTTAGTTTCCATAGGCTGGTTATCATAAATTCTGCTCTTAATTTCGTCATCGCTGTATTGGTGGCACTAACGACAGTGAAGCTCTGGTGTCTGCTGCATCTGAACCCGAAGCTACATTTGTTCACATCTGCAATGGAAAGAGCCTGGGAGGAGCTCAAAGGTTTATTTGTTATCCTAGTACTGCTACTTGTGGCCTACTCCAGTGTGGTAAGGAGAAACAACCTTTCTACTGTATGTTATTTAGCTTCGCATGTAGTGATTAGTCAATTGAAAGTCATACTGCAGTTGATAACCAAAAATATAGGCTTGAATTTTGTGATTTAATGATGGCAAATTTGTCAGTGTTCACTGTTATTGCACTGTGAAACTGACAGTAACTTCTGGTGCTCGCACATGCACATTTAAATGCGGAGATCCAGATGTTGCTGTTAGTGATTCCCCTCTGCTCTGTAGGGTGTGCTGTTGAAATCCTTATAGATGAAATTCAACTGGGAAGCACTGATTTGATGTGAACATCCCCTTTTAACGCTATTAGTCTTGCTGTAAAATCCCTTGAAAAAGTTATGGCTTGTTGAATGAGATGTAACTGGGCTTTTAATGCCATAATAAATCATAAGTACTGCTGAGCAACCTCTCTGGCTCTGAGAAACTAATTTATATTTGTGAATGTCAAATTTCTCTAATCCATGATAAAAATCCCACAGGTTTTTAAAATAATAAAAATAGTTTTTTTGAAAATTGTTTGATATTTCAGCTTCTACCTTAATCGCATGTGTATGTCACAGTCTATATTTCGTTTTCCGTAAAATTATAAAAATAAGTGACGATAATACCTGCACGTTACTTGCTGGTTTGCTGACTATGAGAACTCTTCAGTGTAATTGGCTGCAATGGCCTCTTTAATGATATCATTGTTTCTGGACATCAGAAACCCCCTATACCTGGTGACAGCGTGAAATTATTGTTGGGGAAAGTGAAATCCATGCCTTGGAGATTGCTAGTTATTTGTGGGCAGCTTTCATCGAAAGCAGCAAAATCTGGGCCTAGACTTTGAAATACTATTTAATTTTTGTAATTGTACACTAATGGTTCTATTCCTTTCTGGGCTTATTGAAGAACAGCTAAATCTAAAATATATAAGTTGCAATTGCTAAGGTCTAACCAATTTTTGTGTAATGCTTCCGGTATTAGAAATGCATTTCAGTGCAATAGACAAAGCTGAAATGTTTGCAAATGGCTTAAGCCAATAGTGCAATTAGATGAACCCACTTGGCCCTTTCCTGAGGTCTGCACCATCAAAGATACCAATATCCAGCTAATATGGTTCATTCTGCATGACGTTAGAAAAAAAAGCTGAGCATTCTGGACATAGCAAAGGCTATGGTCCTTGGCAATAACTAGGCTGTAGTGTTGAAGACCTACACACTAGAATTAGCACTCTGCTAATCCCGTACTCTTCCTGTGCAACTATGACACTTGCATCTATGTGACAGATATGTCCAATCCAATAAAAGCAGGATTAATCAAACCACATTCTGATCATCAGCAAAGTGATGGAAGGAGTCACCAACAATGCTGTCATACAACAGATAGTCACCAATAGCCTATTCAATGGTTCGCAGTTCAGTTCTACCAAAACCATTCAATTGCAGACTTCATTACAGCCTTGATCCAGACATGGACACCGGGGGCGTGAAATTCATTCACGTATGAAGGCCTACCTGAAGATCTGCAGAGCGGGAGGTGCCGCTGATCACTTCCTGTGCAGCCCGCACGGTGTAACTCAACTGAAGTGATGCATTCCCCCTCCGTGTGCCTGAAGTCATTGAACGTCTGCAATCATGACATCACTGATGTCAATGGGCTGATGTAACGCCAGGATAGCTAAATTGGTAAACAAATGTGCAGGCAACATCTTCCTTATTCACTCCTGAAACCATAGAACCATAGAAAAGTTACGGCACAGAAAAAGGCCATTCAGCCCATCGTGTCTGCGCCGGCTGAAAATCTAGCCGCCCATTCTAATCCCACCATCCAGCACCTAGTCGTAACCTTGCAGGTCACAACACTTCAGGTGCAGGTCCAGGTACCTTTTAAATGAGTTGAAGGTTTCTGCCTGCACCATCGATCTGGGCAGTGAATTCCAGTCACCCAGCACCCTCTGGATGAAACAGTTTTTCCTCATGTCCCCTCTAATCCTTCAACTAATCCCCTTAAATCTGTGCCCCCGGTAATTGATCTCTCCGCCAGAGGAAACAGGTCCTTCCTGCCCACTCTATCTAGGCCCCTCATAATTTTGTACACCTCAATTAAGTCACCCCTCAGCCTCCTCTGTTCTAAGGAAAACAACCCTAGCCTATCCAATCTTTCCTCATGGCTGCAATTTTCAAGCCCTGGCAACATTCTCATAAATCTCCTCTGTACTCTCTCCAGAGCAATTATGTCCTTCTGTAATGTGGTGAACAGAACTGTACGCAATATCCCAGCTGTGGCCTAAACAGCGTTTTATATAGTTCCAGCATTACATCCCTGCTTTTGTATTCTATACCTCGGCCAATAAAGGAAAGTCTTCCATATGTCTTCTTCACCACTCTATCTACCTGTCTTGCCACCTTCAGGGACCTGTGGACATGCACTCCAAGGTCTCTCACTTACTCTGCCTCTCTCAATATCCTCCCATTTATTGTGTGTTCCCTTGCTTTGTTTGCCCTCCCCAAATGCATTACCTCATACTTCTCAGGATTGAACTCCATTTGCCACTTTTCCGCCCACTCAACTGAACTATTGATATGATTCTGGAGTCTAAGCTATCCTCTTCACTATCAACTACACAGCAAGTTTTGTGTCATCTGCAAATTTCCCAATCATGCCTTCCACATTTAAGTCCAAATCATTAATTTATACCACAAACCGCAAGGGACCCAACACTGAGCTTTGCGGAATGCCACTGGAAACCACTTTCCATTCATAAAATCATCCATCAACCATTACCCTTTGTTTCCTGTCACTGAGTCAATTTTGGATCCAACTTGTCACATTCCCCTGTATCCCTTTGGCTTTTACTTTTCTGACCAGTCTGCCATGTAGGACACTGTAAAATCCATGTAGACAACATCCACTGCACTACCCCCATCAATCTTCCTTGTTATTTCCTCAAAAAATTCAATTAAGTTAGTAAGACACGAACTTCTCTTAACAAATCCATGCTGACTATCCGTGATTAATCTGTGCCTTTCTAAGTTCCAGTTTATCCTATCTCAGAATTGATTCTAATAATTTGCCCACCACCAAGGTTAGATTGACTGGTCTATAATTATTTGGCCTATCCCTCGCACCATTTTTAAACAATGGTACAATGTTCGCAGACATCCAATTCTCTGGTACCTCGCCTGTATCTAGTGAGGATTTGAAAATGATCACCAGAGCATCCGTTATTTCCTCCCTGGCTTCCTTTAACAGCCTGAGATACAATCCGTCTGGCCCTGGTGATTTAGCCACTTTCAAGGATGTCAGACCCTCTAGTACTTCCTCTCTCATTATGCTTATCATATCTAATATTTCACACTCCTGTTTAACTACAATGTCTGCATCATCCCTCTCCTTTGTGAAGACAGAGACAAAGTACTCATTAGGAACCCTGCCCACATCTTCTGCAGCCATGCATAAGTTACCTGGTACATCTCTGATAGGCCCTACCCTTTCCTTAGTTATCCTCTTGCTCTTAATGTACTGATAAACTATCTTTGGATTTTCCTTGATTTTGCCTGCCGATATTTTTTTATGTCCTCACTTTGCTTTCCTAATTTCCTTTTTTACTTCACCCTTGCACTTTCTATATTCCTCAAGGCTTTCTAAAGTGTTAAGTTTTTTGTGACTGTCATAAGCTTTCTTTTTCTGTTTTATCTTACCCTGTATGCTTTTAGGTAACCAGGGGACTCTAGATTTGGCAGCACCACCCTTTTTCTTTGTGGGGACATGTCTACACTGTGCCCGTAGAATTTGGCTTTTGAATGCCTCCCACTGGTTTGCCACTGATTTTCCTTCAAGTAGCTGAAACAATAAGCATTCTGAAGCAAAATGAGCCCTTAACTGTTTAAAGGGCCACTCAAGTTTCTGCTGCAGTGCTTTTGACTTGCTTTTGCTCAGACAAAGTTGGTGGAAACATTTTGGTGAGTTGCTGGAAAAATTTGGGGGTTTTGCTGACCACAGAAAGGCAGAAAATAACATTGCCCTGTATAGGGATGGGGGCAGTATTTTCAGTGCCACTGCAAGGACTACCACTCTCTGAAGGTGCAGTTGGTATGCTCATAATGGTAAATGCCTGCTATCCTAGTAGAACCCACCATGTTTTTAACCCTGCAACAAATAGCAATTCCCTCTGTCTTCGAGTCTCTAAGACACACCACAGGATGGCTGCTCAGCGACAAAGATTACCCCCTCCACGCATGAAGCATGTCCCCCCCTTCCCCCATCCCACCACGTGCGGTCAGAGAGCCTTCAATTAAAACTATGAAGCCACCCACAGCACCATGGAGCAAGCCATCGGTCTCCTAAAGCAGTGATTTTGCTGCTTTGATTGCTCAGGGGGATCTCTGCAGTACACCCAAGAGGGTGCCCATGCTTGTGGTGGTGTGCTGTGTCCTTCACAAACTAGCCATCCTGAGTGCTCAAATGCTACCTCCTGAGATGCTGAGGCCACCTCGAGAGGAGGAGGAGGAGCCAGAGAAAGGGCAGAAACCACATCCACCATGTGCAATTGGACACAGCGAGAGGAACCGCATTTTGAGACTTTGCTTCAGTTGATAGGAATTTCCCTGCCCCCAACATGGACTCACTATTTCTTTACAGTCCATCATTTTAGACTCCCCATGACAAAGTCCCATTAGTCAACATCACTCAATAAATGCCAACAGCAAAAGCCTTCACTCAACCACTTCGTCTAGCAGTACATCAATAATACACAACTAAACAGAACTAATCACCCTTGTGCATTCCCTTCGTGCCTGTCTTGTGGGTGCCTTTGCCTGGCCTAGTGCTCTTACACAGTGCTACGCCAATGGCTGCAACGTGGAAGGCTGCTGACTTTCGCTGGGGAAGACTGCAGATGGCAAAGGAGGACACCCTCGAGCAGCTCTGGGCCTTGACTTCAGATTGCACCACCTTGGCAGTTGGGCTAGCTGACTGAGAGTTGCAGCAAGGGCACTGGTGGAGTGGCAGTGGCGGGAGCGCAAAGGTTGTCATCCTAAGAGAGGACAGCAGGCTTGTGCTTAACAGTGCAACTGCTACTCCCCTGAAGCAGTGTCTCAGCAATTGGAGTGCTCTGCTGGAGCACAGATCGCTGGATTTCTGTGAGTGCCCACAAGCCCCTTCGAGCACTCTGATCAACAGCCATGATGGCGGTAGTCCGAGACTGGATGGCTGCAGTCCGAGACTGGATGGCTGCAGTCCGAGACTGGATGGCTGCAGTCCGAGACTGGATGGCGGCAGTCCGAGACTGGATGGCGGCAGTCCGAGACTGGATGGCGGCAGTCCGAGACTGGATGGCTGCAGTCCGAGACTGGATGGCTGCAGTGAGGGAGCTCATGACCTCTGTTTGAGCTTCCACTGCAGCGCTATGGAAGGGAGGCCTCTGCCTATGTAGTAGTGGAAGCTGAGACTGTGGCCAGCAGACGCTCCATCATGGGTCAGTCTGGCAGTGCTGCCCTGGAGGTTCCCACCAGTTCCACATTAGAAAGGACGGGCTCCAAGCTCAGCGTGATGTTCTGTACCATATTAGAGCCGGACCCCTCCTCGCTGCTAGCTAGTGAGCAGAGGCTGCCTGGCAGGCCTGCCAATACACCAACAATCTAGGTGTGCATCATCATCAGCGTTTTCCTGTCATCCGCCCCAACCAGGTACTCATCCATATCCTCACAATAGCTGACCTTTGCCCCTGTCCTGGCTGCAGCCCACTCATGCCTGGTGACTCACCACATGCAGATCCCAACTCTATACTAGCCTCTAAGGTAAGCCCAGTGCCGGTATCAGCTGGTGGCTGCAGGTTTAAGGTCAAGAGATGGTGCTCTACTGCCTAAGGCTGCAGAGGCTGAGCAACTGGCAATTCTTGATCATCTGAAAGCACAAAAGCATAAGAGGAGTGTGGGAGTGAGGGAATGGGTGGTGGGGAGGAAAGCAGAAGGTCGACAGTCACTCCAGCTTCAGTTTCCATCTTGTGGCACCTTTTAGGATGAGATTAAGGAGTGGGTAGAGAAGATACATAAGGCAGCAACTTGTCACCTTCCAGGATGGACCTGGCAGTGCCAGGTGCCACTGGCCCTGTGGCATTGGTGCCCGTTATCCTGCGGACCTTCTCCTTGAGGGGCACTGAGGGGCTGGATCTGTTGTGGTCCTCCTCTGGTCCTTTGAGTCTCTTTCCTGTTGCAGGCCCCCTTCTCCTGCAAGAGTGTCACTGACTGTGTCAGTGTGCTTGGGCAAATTGCCTGATACAGTTGAATAGCTGTAGGTTTGCAGGTGCATGTAGAATTGTGTGTGCAGCTGGCAGGATTGGAATGTGTGTATGAATGAGCTGTTATGGAATGATGTTAGGGTGAATCCTGAATGTCAGGGAGTGAGTGATGGGATGTGATGGATTGAACAGTGAGAGTGGTGTGGTGGGTGCGAGATGTGATCCGCAGATGCAGTCAGTCATTCACATCGACCACCTGATTGAGGTCATGAAACTTTCTCCGTCCCAGCTGCCAGGTTCTGAGAGCCACACTCTGGGCATTGACCATCCTTGCCGCCTGCTCCCATTTCCTGCTTTCCAACCCCCACTAGAAACAAGGCCTCCTTTGAGGCCTCCAGCTCTCTCCATAATGCATCCACGGTAGCATCATTAAAGCGGGGAGCCCTCTCCTCTTGGTGTGCCATACTGCTTGTGTGCTGTTCTCCTTGTCTCTTAATGAAAAAACTCAATTATTGGGACTTCTCCTCCAAAAAGGGAAGGCTACCTGGAGGAGGTGGTTTCTTTACAATGCTATTTGGCCCCCTGTGGTACACAGAGGATGCTGACAGCACACTGGAGTTGTGCGGGAGCTGATCATGGCTATTGTGTTACTGGGTTGTTCACGCAGACTTGCCAATGACACACTGTTGAATGGTAACAAATACTTTGTTTTTTTTATTGAAGACTCACAATATTGTATACAAGTTACAGGAGAGCTCTAAATACACATCTTATTGGGTATCATCACAATCCTACGACTGTGTCACATGCTGGATAGCATCATTTCCTGCAGTGCTGAGTCACACTCACTATTTACATATTCCCTTAAAGCAATATCACAACACAGTGGTTAGCACCGCAGCCTCACAGCTCCAGCGACCTGGGTTCAGTTCTGGGTACTGCCTGTGCGGAGTTTGCAAGTTCTCCCTGTGTCTGCGTGGGTTTCCGTCGGGTACTCCGGTTTCCTCCCACCTCCAAAAAAAGACTTGCAGGTTGATAGGTAAATTGGCCATTGTAAATTGCCCCTAGTGTAGGTAGGTGGTAGGAGAATGGTGGGGATGTGGTAGAGAATATGGGGTTAATGTAGGATTAGTATAAATGGGTGGTTGTTGGTCGGCACAGACTCGGTGGGCCGAAGGGCCTGTTTCAGTGCTGTATCTCTAAATAAATAAATAAACAGTGGCCATGCTACTATCAGGGAAATGAGATGTGTAGATGAATTTTGTATCTTACCCACCTCGTTTCCAATGGGCGTGAACACTCAGTAAATCATAGCCCTCTCACCCAAAAATTCGGGTGAATAAACTTCGCACCCAAGAACTGCCCTTGACAGCATGGTGGCACCAAGAAGCTCCAGCAAATCTGAGGTCAGTGGGGTCAAAAGGAAAAGTCTCCAATGTTTGAAGTCAATCTGACACAAAGGAAGATGGTCATGGTTGTTAGAGATCATTCTTCGCAATGCCAGGACATCACAGCAGGAGCTCTTTAAGGAAGTGTTCTTGACTTAACAATCTTCAGTTGCTTGACCAATCATCTTCCCTCAATCATGAGATCAGGAATTGACTTGTCCACTAATGATTCTACAGCGTTCAGCTCCATTCACAACTCCTTTGGTAATGAAACAGCCCATGCCAGCCTACAACAGGATCTGAACAAGAGCCAAGCTTGGGCTTCCATATGACAGGTAACATTTGTGCCACATAAGCACCAAGTAATCCTCAAGCAGTAAAGGCCCAATCACCTCCTTGACTTGCAATGGCTTTGCCACTGTTGAGTCCGTACACTATAAACACCCTGGGGACGCCATTGACTGGAAGCTTAACCGGAACAGCCATATCAACAACTTGACTTCAACAGCAGGGCAGAGGCTGGGTACTCTGAAACAAAAACCCCTCAAAATCTCTGCACCATCTACAAGACTCATGTAACACTCACCACTTTGCTACATGGCTGTAGCTGCAGCAATATTTAAGGGCATTTAAGTGGTCATTGGATAGACATATGGATGAAAATGGAATAGTGTAGGTCAGATGGTTTCACAGGTCGGCGCAACATCGAGGGCCGAAGGGCCTGTACTGCGCTGTAATATTCTAATTCTAATTCTAATATTGAGGAAAATTAACACCATCCAGGACAGAGCAATTTGTTTGCTTGATGTCTCGGTATTAAACTCAGTATCCATTTTGTGTTTTTAGCCTGGTTAATGGTATTGGCTTACATGGTCACATTTCTGGAAATATACTGCCTGCCTTCACTTTTTCTCCCAGGTCCTTCAGACATTGCGGAGACCATTGAGCTTGGCCAACATCACCTGAAAGGAATGGGGCACTGCTGCCCTCTGAAAATAGTGTCTTGGAATGCCATGGAAAGCAATCCTGTTCACACTCATCTCAGACACTATTGGTCCATTTTGCCAGCCATGAAACAAGAGATCAGGTGCTGTGCCAGCCACTGCATCATTCGCTCAGAGATTCCAATTTATGCCTCCAAATTGGGTTTGTTTTAAGTTGCTTTGGCTGGTACTTTGCTCTCCCCATCCCAGCTCCACAGCTTTGGCAAAGACTGGGAAATATTTCAAATTAATTTGAGTCTTAAAACAGTTTTTGCCCTCATATATCTTTTAGTGATCACATCCCTTTAAATTTGAGCTACTAGCCAAATTTTTCATATCCTCCATGAGGCTAATGCTTGACACAAGACCAAATCTGCACTGGGAGTTCATGCTAATTATTCAGGTGATCCCATAAAATTGTAGTCATTGATTGTGAGCCTGGATCCACTTTGCCAAGATGGCAAAATTAGCTCAACGCTCTACCCATGGTACAGTTCATTCTTTGAAGGCTCAGTAGAGTGTTGCACAAGTGTCCGCAACACTTCCCGATATTTAGAGAAAAAAAAATCACTGACAAAAGCAGCCAGAACAATTTGAGATAATATGAAAATGGCAAATGCTAGCAATATAAACAGAAAAGGCTGAAAGAATGCAGTCGACTCATCATACTTGAAAAGGGGAAAGAGAAATTAAAGGGGTAAATGTTCCTAGTCTAAGCCAGTGGTCAAAGCCAGCTTCAGTGCAAATTAGAAAATTGTGGTGCTGGATGAGGTATCTGACAGTGGACCAGATTCAAAAAATGTAGGGCAGCATTTCAGATGGACACCCTCTATTCAGCTAAATGGAAAAAGATCAATTTAAACCATACATGTAAACTTCAGCAGGCTGCTAATCCTAGCTGATCATGGACTTGGCCCAATGTGTTTCGGTGTATAGCATACATGATTGCACAGAAAAGCAAACTTTACCATAACTGTAATTAATGTGAGTTGTTCAAGTAACCAGCAGAGAAAATTACTGCCAAGATATAGAGACATTACTTAAATGATCTTCAATTTCTGTGTGTCGCAGTCCTATGTGATGCTGAGCCCAAACTTATCCGCCTACAGTACATTCTTCAAAGCCACTGCAACAATACTCCAGCTTCAGCTCGGGCACTTCAATTATAATGAGGTAGGTGACATCTTATGTGCTGCAAAGCATTTCTCTATGAATGGGGTTTCAAGTTCTGATTACGGAGAACCAATTTAACGATTGCTGTCTGAAAAATGAAAGCAGGGGCCTGTACTTATTTCTGGGGGCTCCCAGGGCTACTAATTTATCACTGCAGACCACTCATGTCCATGCAGATTGCCCTGCTATATTGGTTATTGTGTCATTTTTAAGCCCATAAAATGGGCACCACAATGTTAATTTTAGACTACTAGGTTTAGATTTGCTGATAAATATACATTACAAATCTTTGCATTGCAGTACATCAGCAATACTTGAGTATTGGGTATTGTATCTGGGTATATAGGGCATAATTTCAAAGTTTGTGGATGATACAAAACTTGGAAATGTATTAAACAATGAGGAGGATAGTAACAAACATACTTGACCTTGCCCTCACCAATCTGCCTGCTGCAGATGCATCTGTCCATGACAGTATTGGTAGGAGTGACCACCGCACAGTCCTTGTGGAGACAAAGTCCCGTCTTCACATTGAAGATACCCTCCATCGTGTTGTGTGGCACAACCACTGTGCTAAATGGGATAGATTTCAAACAGATCTAGCAACTCAAAACTGGGCATCCATGAGGCACTATGGGCCATCAGCAGCAGCAGAATTGTACTCAACCACAATCTGTAACCTCATGGCCCGGCATATTCCCCACTCTACCATTACCATTAAGCCGGGGGATCAACCTTGGTTCAATGAAGAGTGCAGGAGGGCATGCCAGAGGCAGCACAGGCATACCTCAAAATGAGGTGTCAACCTGGTGAAGCTACAACTCAGGACTACGTGCGTGCCAAATAGTGTACGCAGCATGCGATAGACAGAACTAAGCGATCCCCCAACCAACGGATCAGATATAAGCTCTGCAGTCCTGCCACATCCAGCCGTGAATGGTGGTGGAAAATTAAACAACTAACTGGAGAAGATGGCTCCACAAACATCCCCATCCGCAATGATGGGGGAGCCCAGCACGTCAATGCAAAAGATAAGGCTGAAGCATTTGCAACAATCTTCAGCCAGAAGTGCCGAGTTGATGATCCATCTCAGCCTCCTCCTGAAGTCCCCAGCATTACAGATGCCAGTCTTCAGCCAATTTGATTCACTCCACCATGATATCAAGAAACGACTGAAAGCACTGGATACGGCAAAGGCTATGGGCCCTGACAATATTCCGGCAATAGTACTGAAGACCTATTCTCCAGAACGTGCCGCACCCCTAGCCAAGCTGTTCCAGTACAGTTGCAACACTGGCAATGTGAAAAATTGCGCTGGTATGTCCTGTTTACAAAAAGTAGGAAAAATCTAACCCAGCCAATTACCGCCCCATCAGTCTACTCTCGATCATCAGTAAAGTGATGGAAGGTGTCATTGACAGTGCTCTCAAGCGGCACTTGCTCAGCAATAACCTGCTCAGTGATGCTCAGTTTGGGTTCCGCCAGGGTCATTCAGCTCCTGACCTCACTACAGCCTTGGTTCAAACATGGACAAAAGACCTGAACTCAAGAAGTGAGGTGAGAGTGACTGGCCTTGACATCAAGGCAGCATTTGACTGAGTGTGGCATCAAGGAGCCCTAGCAAAACTGGAGTTAATGGAAATTGGTGGAAAACTGTCCGCTGGTTGGAGTCATACCTTGCGCAAATGAAGATGGTTGTGGTTGTTGGAGGTCAATCATCTCAGCTCCAGGACATCACTGCAGGAGTTCGTCAGAGTAGTGTCCTAGGCGTAACCATCTTCAGCTGCTTCAGCAATGACCTTCCTTCAATCATATGGTAAGAAGTGATGAATGCACAATGTTCAGCACCGTTTGCGACTCCTCAGATACTGAAGTAGTCCGCGTAGAAATGCAGCGAGACCTGGACAATATCCATCCTTGAGCTGATAAGTGGCAACTAACATTCGTGCCACACAAGTGCCAGACAATGACCATCTCCAACAAGAGAGAATCTAACCATCTCCCCTTGACATTCAATGGCATTATAATCGCTGAATCCCCCACTATCAACATCCTGGGGGTTACCATTGGCCAGAAACTGAACTGCAGATATAAATACCTTGGCTGCATGAGCAGGTCAGAGGCTAGGAATTCTGTGGCGAGTAACTCACCTCCTGACTCCCCAAAGCCTGTCCACCATCTACAAGGTACATGTCAGGAGTGTGATGGAATACTCTCCATTTGCCTGGATGGGTACAGCTCCAACAACACTCAAGAAGCTCGACACCATCCAGGACAAAGCAGCCCGTTTGTTTGGCACCCCATCCACAAACATTCACTCCCTCCACCACTGACGTACAGTGGCAGCAGTACGTACCATCTACAAGATGCACTGCAGCAACGTACCAAGACTCCTTAGACAGCACCTTCCAGACCCGCGACCTCTACCACCAAGAAGGACAAAGGCAGCAGATGCATGGGAACACCACCACCTGTAAGTTCCCCTCCAAGCCATACACTATCCTGACTTGGAACTATATTGCTGTTCCTTCACTGTCGCTGTGTCAAAATCTTTGAACTCCCTTCCTAACAGCACTGTAGGTGTACCTACCCCACATGGACTGCAGCAGTTCAAGAAGGCAGCTCACCACCATTTCTCAAGGGCAATTAGGGAAGGGCAATAAATGCTGGCCTGGCCAACGATGCCCACAACCCATGAAAGAATAAAAAAAATCTTTGGTGAAATGAGCAAACATGTGGTGTATGAAATTCAATGGCGGGAAATGTGAGTGATACATTTTGGTATGAAGAATGAGGAGAGACAAATTATACAATTTTAAAGAGGGTGCAGGAGCAGAGAGACATGGGGGTGTTTGTACACAAATCTTTGTAGGTGGCAGGACAAGTTAAGAAGGCTGTTAAAAAAACATATGAGTCCTTGGCTTTATTAATAGAGACATACAGTACAAAAGCAAGGAAGTTATGCTGATCCTTTATCAAATGCTGTTTAGGCCTCAGTTGGAGCATTGTGTTCAATTCGGGCACTACACTTTAGGAAGGATGTCAAGACTTTGGAGAGGGTGGGGAAGAGAGTTACTAGAATGGTACCAGGGATGAGGGAGTTCAGTTTTGTGAAGGTACTGGAGAAGTTCAGGTTGTTCCCCTTAGAACAGGGAAAGTTAAGAACAGAAGAACATAAGAATTAGGAGCAGGAGTAGGCAATTCAGCCCCTCAGGCCTGCTCCGCCATTCAATACGATCATGGCTGATCTCATCTTGGCCTCAACTCCACCTTCCTGCTCATTCTCCATAACCCTTCAACCCATTACTAATTAAAAATCTGTCTATCTCCTTCTTAAATTTACTCAATGTCCTGGCATCTACCGCACTCTGGGGTAGTGAATTCCACAGACTCACGATCCTTTGGCAGAAGTAATTTCGCCTCATCTCTGTTTTAAATCTGCTACCCCTTATCCTAAAACTATGACCTCTTGTTCTAGATTGCCCTACAAGAGGAAACATCCTCTGTACGTCTACTTTGTCTATCCCCTTAATCATCATATATACCTCAATTAGATCTCCTCTCATTCTTCTAAACTCTAGAGAGTAAAGGCCTAAACCGCTCAATCTCTCTTCATAAGACAAACCCCTCATCTCTGGAATCAATCTAGTGAACCTCCTCTGAACTGCCTCCAATACAACTACATCCCTCCTCAAGTAAAGGGTCCAAAACTGTACGCGATACTCCAGATGCAGTCTCACTAATGCCTTGTACAGTTTCAGCAACACTTCCCTATTTTTATACTCTATTCCTTTAGCAATAGATGCCAAAATTCCATTTGCCTTCTTATCACCTGCTGCACCTGCATACTAGCTTTCTGCGATTCATGCATGAGGACACCCGGATCCCTCTGCACCGAAACACTTTGAAGTTTCTCTCCATTTAGATAATAATTTGCCTTTCTATTCTTCCGACCAAAATGGATAACCTCACACTTATCCACGTTAAACTCCATCTGCCAAATTTTGGCCCATTCACCTAACCTATCCATATCCATTTGTAAATTTCTTATTTCTTTATTGCAACTTACTATCCCACCTATTTTAGTGTCATCTGCAAATTTGACTGTAGTACCTTCTAGCCCTGCATCCAAGTCATTAATATAGCTGTAAATAGTTGGGGCCCGAGGATCGAACCCTGTGGCACCCCACTAGTTACATCTTGCCAACCAGAAAAGGACCCATTTATCCCAAGTCTCTGTTTTCTGTTGGTTAGCCAATCCTCTATCTAAGCTAATAAATTGCCCCTAACCCCATGTGATCTTACCTTGTGTATTACCTTGTGTTAAGGGGAGATTTGATATAAATGTTCAAAATCATGAATGGTTTTGACTGAGGAAGCAAGGAGAAACTATTTCCAGTGGCAGAAGCTCAGTAACCAGAAGGCTTTTGATAAGGTCCTGCATGGGAGATTGGTTAAGAAAGTAAAGGCCCATGGGATCCAGGGTAATTTGGCAAATTGGATTCAAAATTGGCTTAGTGGCAGGAGGCAGAGGGTGATGGTAGAGGGTTGTTTCTGCGAGTGGAAGCTTGTGACCAGTGGTGTACCACAGGGATCGGTGCTGGGACCCTTACTGTTTGTAGTGTACGTTAATGATTTAGACGCGAATATAGGAGGTATGATCAGTAAGTTTGCAGACGACACGAAAATTGGTGGTGTCGTAAATAGCGAGGAGGAAAGCCTTAGACCACAGGACGATATAGATGAGCTGGTAAGATGGGCGGAGCAGTGGCAAATAGAGTTTAATCCTGAGAAGTGTGCGGTGATGCACTTTTGGAGGTCTAACAAAGCAATGGAATATACAATGGATGGTAGGACCCTAGGGAGTACAGAGGGTCAGAGGGACCTTGGTGTGCTTGTCCTTAGATCACTGAAGGCAGCAGCACAGGTAGATAAGGTGGTTAGGAAGGCTTATGGGATATTTGCCTTTATTAGCTGAGGCATAGAATATAAGAGTAGGGGGGTTATGATGGAGCGGTATAAAATGCTGGTTAGGCCACAGTTGGAGTACTGTGTACAGTTCTGGTCGCCACACTATAGGAAGGATGTGATTGCAATAGAGAGGGTGCAGAGGAGATTCACCAGGATGTTGCCTGGGCTGGAGCATTTCAGTTATGAAGACCGACTAGATAGACTGGGGTTGTTTTCCTTGGAGCGGAGAAGGCTGAGGGGGCACCTGATTGAGGTATACAAATTGATAGGATAGAGGCATTGATAGGATAGAGAGAAAGAAACTTTTTCCCTTAGCGGAGAGGTCAATAACTTGGGGGCATAGATTTAAGGTAAGGGGCAGGAGGTTTAGAGGGGAGTTGAGGAGGAATATTTTCACCCAGAGGGTTGGAATCTGGAACACACTGCCTGAAGTGGTGGTAGAGGCAGGAACACTCATGACATTCAAGAAATATTTAGATGAGCACTTGAAACGCCATAACATACAAGGCTACGGGCCAAGTGCGGGGAAATGGGATTAGTTAGGACAGGTGCTTGATGGTCGGCATAGGCTCGTTGGGCCAAAGGGCCTGTTTCTGTGCTGTAAAACTCTATGACTCTCGATGACTCTACAGATTTATGATATTGGCAAAAGATCCAGGGGCGACATGATTTTACACAGCGACTTGTTGTGATCTGGAATGCAATGACTGAAAGGGTGGTGGATTCAATACTAACATTCACAAGAGAATTAGATAAATACTTGAAGGGAATAAAACTTGCATGGCTATGGAGCAAGGACAGGGGAGTGGGAGTAACTGGATAGCTCCACCAAAGAGCTAGAACAGACACAATGAACCAAATGGCCTCCTTCCATGCTGTATCATTCTATGATTCTATGAACTGTATCTTCTACTTGACAATGATAGAACCAAAACGGGGGGGGAAACAAGAGCATCTTTAAGGAATGAAGAAGCTCTGATACCCAGACATGACCATCAATTAAGATTGCTTGACGGGAGGCTGCACCCTTCCCAGATATCTCAGTCCAATCTCTTACTTTTCAAAGAATCTTACAGTATGGCAGATTAGAGCTCCCAGCCTCTTATAGTGGGTGTGTTGGTGTTAACCAACAGAGGGTGGACAATAAAATTACTTTGCGATGTATACAAAAAGAGAAATCATAAATTTTTACCAGGTCTCAATCACTGGATCATTTTGATTCTTGATTTTGCTTCAGAGTTCACTGCGGACTTGATTTGCTGGTGACCGATCGGAGTAATTCAATAATATATTGTGTGTCTTTGTTATAATCAATTCAAAAGCATTAACGTGGCTAGAGGCAACATGTGAGCATTAACATGGCAAAGCTTCCACCTCTCCTATGCCCAAAATAACTGGCACATTTAATGTGTTTGAAGTTCTTTTGGGCCTCCTTATCTCGAGAGACACATTTAATGTGTTTGAAGTAACGCCTTTGTAATTGACTCCATGGTAATGGCAAATGGTTAATGCCGTTTGCCTGATATAGGCAGCTGCCCATGGTAAGTGTAGACAGTATAGTGATGGGGACTGCAATTCCAAAACAGATTAGTGGCTGCTTATCCTTCCTCTTTACAATTTCTCACACCTCTGAGTTCTCATTGTTTTTCTTTTGAAATATTTTTCATTCTTTGTAATATAGGTAATAGCAGAATAGTGTTGATTTTATTTTGGACTGTTCCTATCCTTGATAAACAGTCATCACAGATTTTTTTCTTCCATTTTCAGGTGAGGAATTATCTCCCACTAGTTAAGTTAAATCAGAATGTCACAATAACCCTTAGCCTCTTGTTTGTTGCACTGATTATAAACAACCAGCTCATGTGAACAGATAAAGGACAGAGTTCAAAGTCTCTTGCTTTTCTAACTGTGTGTTCATCCTTTTTTCACACCCAGGTATTAGAACTGTATCCTACTGCAGGTGCAATCATTATTGCTACCTGCACCATCTGTATGACATTCGTGGTCTTAAACCTCTTTCTATCAGTAATTCTGGTGACCTTCACAGAGGAGCGACATTCTCCAATAGTATGTACACTTTTCCTGAGAGAAAGTAAACCTTTTTGTAACCAGTTGAATAAATATATCAACAAATTAATAGCTTTGAAATGCTTTATGGATGCTTCTGTGATGGTTCAGCTGGTTAAAGATAGGGAGTGAACAGGGCAACGGAATTAGTTTTGGTTTACTCTAGCAAAAAGCTGAGACAGACACAATGGGCTGAATGGAGTTCTTCTATGTTATGAATGTCGATGCTCTATGAGTAGTTGAGGCAGCAGTTGAACCACCCAGACCAGAAAGTTTTGGTCTCAACCCATTGTCCACACTGAGCTAACTGATTTCACATGGTAGTGGGGGTGGTGGGGGGGGGGGACTCCAAACCACCTCAAAGTCTCCTAAATACAACAGGGTATTGTTCCAGGATCCACCTGACTGTGACCTCTGGTGCTGACCTCTCCAGGTCCATGTCACATAATTTAAATAAACCAGATGACAGTCCAACCACTGGGGCAATCTTTGGATTTTCATCAGAGGGGAAATGCCACAAAATTCAGTGGAGAGTTTGTAGTATATATAAATGATTTGGAGGAAAATGTAGCTGGTCTGATTAGTAAGTTTGCGGACGACACAAAGGTTGGTGGAGTTGCGGATAATGATGAGGATTGTCAGAGGATACAGCAGGATATAGATCGGTTGGAGACTTGGGCGGAGAAATGGCAGATGGAGTTTAATCCGGACAAATGTGAGGTAATGCATTTTGGAAGGTCTAATGCAGGTGGGAGGTATACAGTAAATGGCAGAACCCTTAGGAGTATTGACAGGCAGAGAGATCTGGGCGTACAGGTCCACAGGTCACTAAAAGTGGCAACGCAGGTGGATAAGGTAGTCAAGAAGGCATACGGCATGCTTGCCTTCATCGGTCGGGGCATAGATTATAAAAATTGGCAAGCCATGTTGCAGCTGTACAGAACCTTAGTTAGGCCACACTTAGAATATTGCGTGCAATTCTGGTCGCCACACTACCAGAAGGACGTGGAGGCTTTGGAGAGGGTACAGAGGAGGTTTACCAGGATGTTGCCTGGTCTGGGGGGCATTAGCTATGAGGAGAGGTTGGAAAAACTCGAATTGTTTTCACTGGAACGGTGGAGGTGGGGGGGGCGACATGATAGATGTTTACAAAGTTATGAGCGGCATGGACAGAGTGGAAAGTCAGAAGCTTTTTCCCAGGGTGGAACAGTCAGTTACTAGGGGACATAGGTTTAAGGTGCGAAGGGCAAAGTTTAGAGGGAATGTGCGAGGCAAGTTTTTTACACAGAGGGTGGTGAGTGCCTGGAACTTGCTGCCGGGGAGGTGGTGGAAGCAGATACGATAGCGACGTTTAAGAGACATCTTGACAAATACATGAATAGGAAGGGAATAGAGGGATACGGACCCCGGAAGTGCAGAAGGTTTTAGTTTAGACAGGCATCAAGATCGGTGCAGGCTTGGAGGGCCGAATGGCCTGTTCCTGTGCTGTACTGTTCTTTGTTCTTTGTTCTTTGAGTGCTGGGCCCAGGGTGGGGATTGCCAGGTACTCTTTATAAAGGGGCCAACAAACTATAAAAATCCTTGGGTAGGCCATAAGTCAGGCCTGGACTCTTGAGGTTCCAATTCACTATTCAGTAGGCCAGTATGCATGGGCCCAATCAATATACAGACTCCCTTTTCTACCTCCACGCTGTAGATAAGGAAATTCCCAACCTGATAGTCCCTCCCTTCACCCACACCCCTCACTTATGCCAATGTCCTTGCATAGAACGGATGGAGGCCCAAACACAGCTGCCTGCAAACTGCCAAGAAATCCTGGAACTGGCTTAATCCAGGTCTAGGTTAAATATGTGGCCCTTCCCACCAGACTTATGGTAGGAGTGCTCTTGAATGACCACAGATTTTTGGCTCCTACATGTTTCCTGGCAACAAGGCCAGAGTAGCATTGAAGATGTGTTGGTTACTTCATGCAGTTGCTTGTAATGGTCAGTGCAGCTGTGGTGCATCTATGGGAAAATATGGCAAGTGGTTTATCCACAGTCAACCAATATACAAGTTCTAGTTTGAAGACTGAAGGAGGCAAGATTCTGGTCATAGCACAGAAAAAGCTGGCATACGTCATGTTGGCCCTAGCTCTGTCAATACAATATAAACGTTGCTCAACTTATAATTATTAGAAGAAATAATTATGTACTATTAAAATATCTGAGAGGTTATATATATGTATTATTAGTATTTCATATGGTTGCTTAAAAATCTGATTGCCATTATTCACATTTTTTTTTTGTCCCAGCCATCTGATGATCAGGAAGTAATAGACCTGCTGTTGAAGAAACTTTGTGGCTTCTTTGGAATTCAAAGCAGTGTGAAATCCTCTCAGCAGAAAAGGCAGACAAAAAAACCATAGAACAAGAAATGGTCATTTGGACTATCAAGCCAGCTCATTTTGCAACCTAACCCATCACAGCTCTACCCCTTGTGCTTAATCCACTGAGAGAAATTTCTACATAAATACTCCCTGCTTCCCAAAGGAGACAGACAAAAATTCCAGAATATACATCCTCCCTCACACCTCTATTGCTAAATCCTACCTGCTGGCCTTCAAAGGCAATATCCCCTACCAGCAACAGAGAACTGTTGTCTCCTATTTAGTATTTGATCATCTAAGCCTATGCATATTCCTAGCATGATTACAGTAGAATGTGATAATATACTGATGGTTTATTTGTCCACCTGCAGCTCTGCTGTAGGCATAATCACCTCTTCAAAAAATAGATTTATGAGCATTGGTTAAAAATAAGAAAAAAATACTGCTCTTTCTTTAAGCTTATTATTGAAAGACTTTTGCATTATAATGGAACTGCATGGTCAATTCAAGAAATTAGTAATTCAGGTGCTTTTATATTGGTATTTGTTTAGTTTGGCTTCCAGGAAAGCAATGTCTGTGCACAGAGATGGACTGGTTCCCTGAACAGGTGTGAAATCTTTCGAGATTCTCATGGAAAAAATGGGATTTCAATAATATAGAGCTAGTAGAGAACCATTCTCCGAGGCATTCTGGAAATCTCCTGATTTCCCATATAAGCAGTCTGCCTGCCTGTGCATCAGCTCCCTGTATTTACACTGCCAAATCAGGCCCTCAATCTAGTGACAGGATCATAGACCCTCGTATTCACTGCTCTTTGCTCCTTATTTAATTTCCAGGCAGTAGAATCATTGTAAAAGTCTAGTTACACCAATTTTGACGTGGCAGTAGTAAGGGAGTCAGTTGCCAGCGTTCGCCAGAGCTGGCGGGCAGCCATAAAGGCGGGGCTAAAGTGTGGCGAGTCGAAGAGACTTAGCAGTTGGCAGGAAAAAAGGCAGAGGCGCAAGGGGAGAGCCAACTGTGTAACAGCCCCGACAAACAAATTTTTCTGCAGCACCTGTGGAAGAGCCTGTCACTCTAGAATTGGCCTTTATAGCCACTCCAGGCGCTGCTCCACACACCACTGACCACCTCCAGGCGCTTACCCATTGTCTCTCGAGATAAGGAGGCCAAAGAAGAGTAGTAAGTTTAATGAATGGGAAGATTTTGAACTGTCACCACAGATGTGAAAAAGGTAGATAGTTTAGAGATAATTTCTGTCTTGTGTAAGGCTACCTGATAGCATGTAACTACTATTGAGACAAGTAGCAACCAGCTGTTACTGTGCTATTCCATACATGCTGCTTCTGGAGAGCATCTCCTCGCAATGCAACGCTCATTGATCTGTGTGAATCCCTCGGGTCTTGGGATTCCTCCCCCACCTCTTCCCCCAGATGGTTGCCTATAACCATTCTCTTAGTCAATTGAAACCAGCCATGACCACAAAATGGAGTTTGGATTCCAAAGCCCCCTATTGTAAAGCAGGCCCATGAGGAGTTATACTCCCAAACAACTCAGATGTGGTACTTGGCATGTTAGAACTTTGCCGTGTCCCTGATCAATCCCCTAACTACTATTCCTTCATCACCAGTGCTTCTGTATCTTAGCTTATGATTCATCTTTAACCTCACCGTGACCTTATCTCAGTGTGTGTATATCTATGCAGGTGTCAGCTTCAAAGGAGCATGGTAATCACTTGTGTTTAGATGTTAAGTGGCCTGCTAATTGCTTGCAAAGCATAAAAATTGTGATTGACAACTAGTGCTTTGTTACCACTAATAAAATTATGTTACAGTAGTAAATTATGGGCAGACTTTACTTCCATTTGCCGGATGTAAATGTATTCAAGCATTTTAAACATGAATGTTAATAAATCCAGTTCAGACAAAACTTATGGAGGTATAAGCTGTGCTTACGTTTCATATTTTTCACCCTGGGTTGGGGTAAATGCAGTACTGGCCTCTGTTTCATTAGAATCTAGGTGAATAAAGTTTGCTAGGTTTTGGGAAGATTTAATCAAACCAACTCAAGGATATGAAACAATACCATCTCATTTACTCACACTCTTGAGATGACAGAATTGGAGAAGAATGAACAGAATTTGTGATCAATCCAGGTACGAAACGTAAGCTATTTTAACAGAATCTTATTTTGCCCATTAACATGGGTTCCACTGTACTTACAACTCATTGGGGCCCGGATGTCTCTGAAGTATTTGGTAGTCAAAATATCAGATTTATATGATCACAATGGTTGCAGATTGCCATAGATATGTACAAGGATATTACAAACTGCAGTGTGAAAACAAAGTGTAAACTGTTCCTGTGATTTAATTAGGACATTAATTTTAACTGTAAAGGCTGAGACACGAGTAAATAATTACAGAAAATGCAAGGGAAGAGGATCAATTGTCTGTAAATTAGTAAAACAAAGGTTCTGTGCAACAATCTCTTATACAAATGAGCCAGGATGAGAGGATTTGTGTCCTGAACACAGCATTAAGCCGTGGATAAAATCAATCACAATCCTAATGAAGACCATTATATGGAGAAAAAAACTAGCGCCAGTAAAATAATTTATCCCCTATATACATTTTGCCTCAATTTTGTGAGTGTCTGCATCACTAGAGCAGCCTCACTTGGGGGCAAAGCACAGGTCACGAGATCAGTCCAGTTCATAGCAAAGGAAGATGAACAAAGGGAGGCTGTGTTGTTGGTTAGCACCAGCCTCATTGTAATATGGTAATTATATCAATTAGGTCTTGTGTTTCTACTGACCTTGTGAGCTTGCTGTAGGGATGGAAGACCTGAAACATTAACTCTTTCCACAGATGCTGCCAGAACTGATGATAGGGCGAGACCTGAAGATTGGAAAAACAAAAATTAAATTAAGCAAAACATTAAATATTGAGTTTTTTTGTGATTGATTTGAGGCCTATTTTACTATTCCTGTTTTTACCTGAGCTGCACAATACCTCATCATTAAATATATAATTAAATAATTGGAAGAGCTGTTTTGCTGCTTGAATCATCACTGACCTGCACGCTGTATCAAACCATTCTTTACAGCAAAGGAGGAGGACATATGGCCAATTGTGTCTGTGCTAGCTGATTGGGGGAGCAATCTAAAACTAATCCATTACCCCCATTCTCCACCCAATACTCTCCCCCCACCCCTCCCCCCATAGCCATCCTCCGCATTTATCGAATTTTCCTTTAAAAGCTACAATGGTCTCTGCCTATGGGGATCGTCCATTTGATTTGTTCACACTTATGCAGAAGTAGTTTGACTATTCTGCAGTAATGAGGTAGGAAATATAATGAATCTTCAGCATAAGCTCTAACTTACTGAACAAACAAACGTTACAGTACACTGCTACTGAACAACAGTAAAGAACAGTGTAAATAATATTGTTAAAGCTGTGCACAATGGAGTTGTGATTCACCCGGTCGGTAGCTTAATCTGCCTTGTGTTATATGGAGACATGGATTTCATTAATATTTGTTACACTATTGCACAGTGCTTTTAAATCATATCAGTCTGACTGGCTGACATACCTTGGCATGAAAGGTATGGCATCATGAGCTGAAGACAATTAGAAAACCTTTCATCCAGATTTCATGTAGCATCTTGTTTTAAATCCATCTGCAAACTTTCTTTTTCAGTGGAATTGTCATTGGGTGGGGTGGGGAGGGGTAGTATTATCCCGGTTTGGATTTAACAAGTGGATTCCCAGTATTTTGAAAGCACAAATCCTGAAGAAAATTTAAGCAGGGCAGTTTACACAAACTGCCTTCATTTCTGTGCAAAAAGCAAACTGTACAACAGCATAAAGATGATTGACAATTATGTATTTATTTAAGATTAAATTGTTCATGAGCTTAGTACAGTGCATAAACAAAGGAAACACACCATCTACAAAAAAACTAAAAGGAAAATCAGAACAAGAATACCAAACACAAAACATGCCATGGTCTTGCAACACTCATATCTTATTTTACTTGCTCTGGTGATATACATAAATGATTTGGAGGAAAGTATAGGTGGTCTGATTAGCAAGTTTGCAGACGACACTAAGATTGGTGGAGTAGCAGATAGTGAAGGGGACTGTCAGAGAATACAGCAGAATATAGATAGATTGGAGAGTTGGGCAGAGAAATGGCAGATGGAGTTCAATCAGGGCAAATGCGAGGTGATGCATTTTGGAAGATCCAATTCAAGAGTGAACTATACAGTAAATGGAAAAGTCCTGGGGAAAATTGATGTACAGAGAGATTTGGGTGTTCAGGTCCATTGTTCCCTGAAGGTGGCAACGCAGGTCAATAGAGTGGTCAAGAAGGCACACGGCATGCTTTCCTTCATCGGACGGGGTATTGAGTACAAGGGTTGGCAGGTCATGTTACAGTTGTATAAGACTTTGGTTCGGCCACATTTGGAATACTGCTTGCAGTTCTGGTCGCCGCATTACCAAAAGGATGTAGATGCTTTGGAGAGGGTGCAGAGGAGGTTCACCAGGATGTTGCCTGGTATGGAGGGCGCTAGCTATGAAGAGAGGTTGAGTAGATTAGGATTATTTTCATTAGAAAGACGGAGGTTGAGGGGGGACCTGATTGAGGTGTACAAAATCATGAGAGGTATAGACAGGGTGGATAGCAAGAAGCTTTTTCCCAGAGTGGGGGATTCAATTACTAGGGGTTACGAGTTCAAAGTGAGAGGGGAAAAGTTTAGGGGGGATATGCGTGGAAAGTTCTTCACGCAGAGGGTGGTGGGTGCCTGGAACGCGTTGCCAGCGGAGGTGGTAGACGCGGGCACGATAGCGTCTTTTAAGATGTATCTAGACAGATACATGAATGGGCAGGAAGCAAAGAGATACAGACCCTGAGAAAATAGTTGACATGTTTAGATAGAGGATCTGGATCGGCGCAGGCTTGGAGGGCCGAAGGGCCTGTTCCTGTGCTGTAATTTTCTTTGTTCTTTGTGCACATTTCTTGGATTTGTAACTTCCTTAAATTTTTTAGATTGGCTTATCTGCTTGCCCACTCCGTGGCCGGAATTTTATGCCCCCACAATGAGCGGGTTGGTGGCAGGGAGGGCTGTAAAATTGAGTGGGAGGTGGGGGTGGTCCATTCCTGATGCTTTTCCACCACCCGCAGTTTTACACGGGGCGGTAGCAGCGAAAAATGGCCCACCTGCCCCAAGCCAATCAAGGCCCTTAAATGGCCAATTAACTGCCTCTTAAGAGCCTCCTCCTGCCACCGCTGGTAAAACCTGCGGCCTTCTTGCGAGCTGGGGAGCACCTTGTGCACCATGGAGGGTCGCTACTCAAGTTCTCAACCTCCCTCACCATACAACACTACCACACCACCCCCCCACCCCCACCCCCAACAACTTGCCTCTCGCCTGGGCCCCAAAAACTTACCTGTCTTCCAGGGCCATCCTTCACTTTGCTTGTGATGGCTGGGTGTAGTCCCAGCTGAGGCCACCACTCCAAGTGGTGTTGCTGGGACTAAGAGCTGCCAGCCCGCTGATTGGCTGGCAGCTAAATTAGGCGCGACTTTCTGCCTCAAAGAGGTAATGGTCCCACTCAAGACTAACTAAGGGCCTGGGCAGCGTAATATCCCGGCGTGGATCCCCAGGCACGGCAGAGGCAGGCTCGCCCCTGACCTTTCAGCAGTGGGTGGAGCCTCACACCTAATTCTGGCCCTTTTCTTTGAAATATATGTACAAAGCACACTTTGTGATAGGTCGCATCCTTATTCTGTAACCTCTGAAGTGGTTATGCATGAAGCAATTTGGTTTTGTATTATATGGCATTATTGTAATCAAAAATGTGACTTATAGCCAATTTTGACCAAGTGAAATATTTTCTTCTAATTGATATGTATAACATAATTGAGTGACAACTGTGTATCTTTCCTTTGAACCTTGGATTGGTTTCCAGTAGCAAAGGTATCTTCATGCAATCTTGTATTCCATGTAATCATTTATTTTAAATAATATTATTCACACATTTTGGATAATATAGTGCTTCAACTTTAAATGCTAATTTTCACCTTTCCCAATTTTTTAGACACCCTGTTTCATTCTAAGTTGAATTATTTGAGAATATTTGTCAAAGTAGTTGCAAGTGCAAGTTCTGGGCACTGCACCTATAGAAGGATATACAGTCCTTGGAGGAAGTGCAGTGTTATATTCCCTGGAATTTAGAACGTTAAGGGGTCATTCGATCAAAATTTTCAAGATATTAAGGGGAACTGCAGGGTAGACAGAAACAATTTGAATAAAGGCAAAATACTGCGGATGCTGGAAATCTGATACTCAGCAGGTCTGGCAGCATCTGTGGAGACAGAAACAGAGTTAACATTTCAAGTCGATGACTATTGGTCAAAAGTATTCTGTTGATTGGGAAGTCTAGGACTAAGGGATGTAGCCTAAAAGTTAGAGCCAGACCTTCGAGGAGTGAAGTTAGGAAACATTTCTACACGCAAAAGCTGGTAGAAGTTTGAAACTGTTCCACAAATGGCAATGGCTTGGTCAATTATTAACATTAAAATCTGAGATTGATAGATTTTTGTTGACAAAAGGTGTTGAGGGATTGGTATAATGAGCTCAGCGATCAGTCATGATCTCATGGATCAATCTTGAGGTGTTAAATGGCCTACTCCTGTTCCAACATTCATGTGTAATAATTTTACTGTGGGGGGTGGGGGGGGGGGGCTAATTATAACAAAAAAGTAAATTCACCTAAACTTTCTATCATTCTGTTACTATCCTCTGTCAGTTTTATTCATAGCCTGAAATAGGCGTAAGGAGAATAATTGTGGAGGGGGTGCGCAGTAATGTAAACTGCTTGCCAATGATTGTTTGTTAAGGGTCTTTGCAATGCAACATGTGCAGTTTTACATAGGAGTTGTAGAAACAAAAAATACTTGCACTCTCATTCAGCATTCTTACAGAAGCATCACGATTTACCTTTCTATTATAAATTTATATTTCATAAATTTTGATTGATGAGGAGGTAAATCTAGAAAAAAAAATCTTAAACAAAATGTACCAGTCTTTCAAACTCAGTATAAAAATATTAAAATTGAAATATTTCTTCATGGTGAGAAGCTACAGAGATTCAAAGGGATTTAGATGTTCATCTGTAATATACGCTGCTGCATAGGTACAGAAAGTAATCAAAGGCTAATTTAATATTGGACTTTATCTTAAGGAGATTGGAATGCAAAAATGAGGAACTTATGCTTCAGTGTACAGAGCCTTCATCAGAACCCACCTTCAATTTGTGCATAAATATATTAATAGAATCTGTTCATTTCTTTTATTCTTTCATGAGTTGTGGGCATCATTGGCAAGGCCAGCATTTGTTGCCCATCCCTAATTGCCCTTGAAAAGGTGGTGGTTACCTACCTTCTTGAACCGCTGCAGTCCATCTGGTGCAGGTACACCCACAGTGCTGTTAGGGAAAGAGTTCCAATATTTTGATCCAGTGACAGTGAAGGAACGGCAATATATTTCTAAGTCAGGATGGGGTGTGACTTGAAGTAGAACTTTCAGGTGGTGGTGTTCCCATGTGTCTGCTGTCCTTGTTCTTCTAAGTGGTCGAGGTCCTGGGTTTGGAAGGTGCTGTCGAAGGAGGCATGGTGAGTTGCTGCAGTACATCTTTTAGATGGAACACACTGCCACTACTGTGCGTCAGTGGTGGAGGGAATGAATGTTTAAGGTGGCGGATGGGGTGCCGATCAAGGGGGCTGCTTTGTCCTGGATGGTGTCGAGTTTCCTGAGTGTTGTTGGAGCTGCACTCATTGTTAAATATTGTTATACTATCTGTAAAGTTCTAGGGACTAATTAGCTAGGAACTAATTGTTATGTGTAAGTATTCCAGGGGGTCATATTCACGGCTGCACTAGAGAGTCATATGATGCATAACAGGACACCAGCCTAGGGCAGTCTGGAAGCTGAATGATTAAAACAAAGAGTTCCAGCTTTTCCAAGTCTAAAGTGTGATTATTTCTAACTTATGGGAACCAGAAGACAACCAGGAAACATAAAATGGTTGCAGTGAGTGTCTGTGAATAAACCCAAAACATTTTAAATGAATTTAATGCTGAATTAGATTGGGAGAATTGACCCAAATGAGTGCCAGAGAGAGAGAAAGAAAAACTGTGTAAATTGTGTGAAAAACAAAAAACGAAATGTCAGCTGGGAGCGGAATGAATGCATAGCTACAGCCCATTATGAATTGGGATGCTGATGATGTCGTAGAGACATCTGAGAAGTTTAAACAAAAGTGCAGATTGACATTCAGTAGTTTCTTAAAATACACTAGTGAAGAGGAGAGGGTCAGCTATATCCTTCTGTGGGCAGGAGATAAAGGATTAAATTTATTTAACAGCTGGGAGCTAAGCGAAGGGGACAGCAGAAACCTAGACAAAATGTTTGAAAAATTCAGCACCCATCTCCAGCCAAAATCAAATCATCGGATATACCGCTATGAATTTCAAGGCCTCAGACAGGAACTAGGTGAACCTATTGATAATTTTGTAACAAGATTGAAAAATGCAGCCAGAAAATGCAAATTTAAGGACACAGATAAATGTCTGATAGATCAGCTCACTTGGGGTTCTGCACATCTGGAAGTACAAAAAGCACTAATTGGAAAGGGCAAGCTCACAATATCGCAGTCTGCAGATACTGACAGAGCACATGAAGCCATGAGCAGACAAACGAAGACACTCACTACCCAAACAGCTAGCCTTCAATTAAAACAGGACAAAGGCTGCAGGGTTGATGCAGCAAAACAACAACGAAAGAACGTACACAAAACAGTGAGGAAGATGTGCAGGAGCTGTGGATGACCACATCTATTCACAGACAAAAGGAAATGTCTTGCATATGGATCAATCTGCAGAGCTTGGGGAAAGACCAATCACTGGGAAAAGATGTGCAGAACAAGGAAATAAGGTGGTAGACAATTCACCAGGGCCAGAGTAACAGGGTGAATGAGTAGGGAAAGAAACCAAAACATCCATACCCTGGAAGATGACGATGAGTTTGAGAACACAATTGACATAGAAACCATACAATTGCATGAAATATCTGGATGCGACAATTCCCAGAAAAAAGAAATTCAAATGACCTTTCAGATCAGGAAGAGGGTGAGAAATAAGCCCACAATGATAAATCTGAAGATAAAAGGCAGCCATAAAGACGGGGCTAAAATGTGGCGAGTCGAAGAGACTTAGCAGTTGGCAGGAAAAAAGGCAGAGGCGCAAGGGGAGAGCCAACTGTGTAACAGCCCCGACAAACAAATTTCTCTGCAGCACCTGTGGAAGAGCCTGTCACTCTAGAATTGGCCTTTATAGCCACTCCAGGCGCTGCTTCACAAACCACTGACCACCTCCAGGCGCGTATCCATTGTCTCTCGAGATAAGGAGGCCAAAGAAGAAGAAATATTGATACTGGAGCGCAGAGTAATATCATCCCACTCCGGCTATACCAGAAGATCTTTCCTAAAAATTTGACAGAAAGTGGTTATCCGAGGAAAGGTGCTCTGAAACCAAATATCATGCTAACAGCATATGGAGGAACTGAAATTCGACAGCTAGGAGCAGACCAAATCAGAGGAAAAGATTTTAACTGTGTTCTACGTCACTGAAACAAATGGTCCTGCTATCCTGGGGTTGAACAGTTGCGAAGAGCTGCAGATTATCTCAGTAAAGGTGAAGGAGGTGACACTGAGGGTTGAAGACAGTACACCCATTGAAAAGTGCCCTCCTATCAGAAGCAAAGAAGATCTGGTACAAATGTACCCAGTGTTTCGATGAGATGGTTGGATGCTTTGAAAATTTGAGCATCACATCACTATTGACTCAGAGATGAAACCAATGATTCACCCCCATGTAAAGTACCTATAGAACTAAAAGGAAAGCTTTGAAAGAGAGCTCCAAGAAATGGAAGGAAAGAAGATGATCACCAGAGTCACAGCTGATAGATTGGGTAAATTCTGTTGTGGTGAGAGAGAAGCCAAATGGGAAGCTAAGAATTTGCCTAGATCCCAAAGATTTTAACCAAGCAATAAAGAAAGACCACTACCCTATTCCAACACTGGAAGAGATCACACCAGCACTGGCAGGGGCAAAGGTTTTCAGCAAACCTGATGCCAGAAATGGCTATTGGAATGTGAAGCTATTCATGGAATCTTCACTGTTGACAACATTCAACACATGCTTTGGATGGTACAAATTCCTGCGTCTACCTTTAGGCCTTAAAGTGAGCCAGGATGTGTTCCAGCAGAAAGTAGACGAGACATACAGGGATGCAAAGGAGCAGTCAGCATAGCAGATGATATCCAGATATGTGGTGTAGATGGAAAAGATTATGACAACCATCTATATGAAGCTATGGAGAGAACCAGGAAAGCTGGGGTCAAGCTAAACGTGGACAAATGCATTGTGAAAGTGACAGAATGCCAGCTCTTCGGAATGGTGTACACATCTGACAGAGTCAAGCCGAGTCCTGAAAGAATCTCGGCCATCTCTGGGATGGAAGCCCCAAGAGATAAGACAGAGTTGAGAAGTTACCTTGGCTTGATCCAATACATGAGTTCCTTCATACTGCACATGTTGGAACACACAGCAAATCTGCTGGAGCTGATGAAAGAAGATGTAGCGTACCAGTGGTCAGAGTCACACGACAGGAGTTTCAACAAACTCAAAAAGGTAGTATGTAAGGAGACAAGTCAGTAGTACTATGACAGAAAGAAACCTGTCATTCTGCAAGTAGATTTTTCCACAAAAGGACTGGGAGCAGCAATGGTACAAGAGGGAAAGCCAACAGCACTCGCATCCAAAGCTCTAACATCAGCTGAGACCAGATATGCCAACATAGAAAGAGAGCTTTTAGCAGTTGTATAGAGATGTGAGATGTTCCATACGTATCTCTATGGGAGAAAGTTCACAGTGGAGAGTGATCATCGTCACTGGAGCAGATCTACAAGAAAATCTATGTAAAGCACCAGCAAGATTACAGAGGTTATTCTTGAGACTTGAGAGTTACGACTTCAGTCTGAAATACAAGCCAGGAAGAGAAATGGTGCTGGCAGACACTCTATCTCGGTTGTCGCCACAGGAGAAACATGAGATAGAAGATCTAGGTATAAAGATTCATCACCTAGTGAACGTAACATCACCGAAACTGAGTCAAATTAGAGATGAGACCAACAAAGATAAGGAGTTACAGATGCTATCTCAGCAAGTGATCAAGGGATGACCTCATAAGATACAGCTAACATAGCCAGCAATGTGGCAGTACTGGTCTATCAGAGATGACATCTCACCACAGAAGATGGCATGCTGCTAGCCAAATCAAGAATAATTATATGCAAAACAATGTAAAAAGAACTTCTCCAGAAGATACATGAAGGCCACATGGGAATGGAGAAGTGTAGGCTCAAAGCCAGACCAGCTGTTGGAACAAGAGTTTTGTTTTTAAAAAGAGAACTTAGAATTCTGTGTGTTTAAAAACACTGAGAAAAGGATTTTATTTTGCTCTGTGGACACTAACATGCAAATAGTTGGAATTCCTGCAATGTTTTGAAAGAAGTCATAACAAAAGTTGAACTTTAGGCTGCTTTGAAAGGAAGTTGAATTTGTCCAAGGACAGGAAAGCCAGCAATTTCAAGGAAACCACAGGGGTTTGACCTCTCTTCAGAGCAGCTTTTGAGTGACAGGGGGAGACACTGGGCTGAATTTTACGCCGCCCCAGTGGGTCGGTTGGTGGCGCGGGGTGGCATAAAATTGAGCGGGAGGCTCCGGGAAGCCTACCCACACCGCTCCCGCCTCCGGGCTCGACTTTACGGCGGTTGGGCAGAGGGGGGGAATGGCCCACCCGCCCGAGGCCAATCAAGGCCCTCCACGGGTATTTTACCCTTGGCAAGCAGATGCGCTGAGGCACATGAAAGGCCAGTCACCAGGGAAGGATCGATCTGCCTGGTGAGGCATGCCCAACTTACCTTCACTCCTGGATCCATCTGGTCAGCTGGACTGCAGTCCCAGCAGTGGCCACCGCTCCCAGTGGTGCTGCTAGGACTGAGAGCTGCCGGCCCGCTGATTGGCCAGCAGCTCACTGAGGCGGGACCTCCTCCCTCAAGTGGGTGGAAGTCCACCTGTAAAATGTGGGATGGATCCCTAGGCTAGGTGGAAGTGGGTGCACCGACTTTTATGTCAGTGGCGAATTCCTGTCCGCCTAAGGTAAAATCCAGCCCACTGTGTCTGGACATGTGACCATGTTTAGGAAGGTTCTTTTTTCACCTTGGACTCTTTAAAAAGCCTGTGAATTGAACAAAGGGCAGGCATTGAAAATCTTTGCTTTGACCTACCTGGAGCAAGAGAAAAGACCCAGAAAAGTGTCATCTCTCTCTGTAAAGGAGACTTGCATCTCTTGAAAAGGAATCCTGCGTTTCAAAGGTGGCAGATTCCTATTGCCTCCAGTTTCTGAAGAATTGCTGCATCCAGTGAGATTCCTGCTGCCTCCTGTATTCTCAGAAATCCTGAAATCTGAAGAGTTCTTCTACTGCTAGACTGCTGCTGACCTAAGCAGACCTTTTGCTACACCCTGATGGAAGACCTATGTGACACCTGCTGTAGTTAAATTGCCGTGAACACCTACCCATCACAGACTGTTTATCAACCTCGCCTGGAAAGACTTCGAGTGGCATCTGACTATTCGACTCTGGAACACCTCACCATACCAAAAACATCCTATCAGAACATGATAAACTCAATTATTTTTATTATTGCTTCTATTCCTAAGAAACAGCTGTAAACCAAAATCCTCTTCCTCTGGTTAACCATTTAAAAAAAAAATTATTTGTGTGTGCATGAGAATTAAGGAAATAAGGGGATTTTAATATATAGATTTATCTCATTAGTAGTTAAGACCTATATTTCTTTTCTAATAAATAATTAATGTTGTTGTTTAAAGAAACCTGGTTTGCTGTGCTTTATTCTGGGGGGAAAATACAGTGTTTAATTTGGCTATTCTTCAGTAGGTGGGAAACTTTATTTGCTATGCTATGACCCACCTTGGTCGTAACACTGTGTATGGGATAGGCATATACAAAGACATCAAAAATATGGTGTCTACATGCAATGTATGCCAGAAGTACAGAAACACACAGCGGAAAGAGGAGATGATAGCTACCAAAGTACCACCCAGACCATGGCATACTGTAGCAGCCACAATCACACACAATCAAGAATGCTATATCATTGTCGCAGACTACTACTCAACGTTCTCCTTTATCTGGAAGGTGAAAGGCTTGGGAGCCATAAAAATCATTTCAGCAGTATGAGTTCTGTTCGCTGAGCAAGGGATTCCTGAAAGATTAATATGTGATAAATGGTACCCCATTTACATCCAGAGAATTTAAGGAATTCGCTGACCAGTATGACCATCATCTCATCACCACACTACCCATGGGGACACGGGTTTATAGAAAGACATGTCCAGATGGTCAAAAGAGCACTTGTGAAATGCCAAGAGAGGAAGGACGACCCAAACCTGGCCTTATTGTCACTCTGTTCCACACCTCTCAAGGCTGACAATGAAATCACCTGCAGAGCTGTTGAATGGAAGAAAATATAAGACTACTCATCCAAGCAAAATACATCCTTCAAGTGACCAGGAGGAAGTGAGACAACAAATCGCTGAAGCACAGGGAAGAGGAGAGCAACACTTCAACAAGCATGCTAAACCATTACCCGAGCTGTTAAAGGACAAACTATACATGTACAGGATTCAATCATGAAAACCTGGAGCCCAGCAAAAGTTTTTGGTGAAGCTGAGAACCCAAGCTCATACATAATTGAGTCTGAAACCATTAATCAAATGAGAACGAACAGAATCCATATTTGACCTACACCCAAGCTGGAAAAACAGAAAAGACCATCAACAACACTGGAAACATCACTATCCAGCGAGACACTAACAACATCACCAGCAAGTGACAAAATATTAGCAACAGCAAGCACGGCTCCTACAACACCAGGAGCAACAAGCACAACATCGCCTGTGCAGCATGCCAACTCACCAATGACAGCAACGAATGCCAAATCTACTAGACGGAGGCTCAGCATCTTACCACCCATTGATACCATGAATAATATTTTTAGAAAAGAATATATGCTATAAAATACTCCAGATTATTTCCAAAAGTCGGTTGATAATCTTCTTTAGAAAAAGTTAATGAATGGGACATTTATATTGATATAGGGGCATTATGTTTTTAAAGAAAGAGAGGTATTATGTATTGTTATACTATCTGTAAAGTGCTAGGAACTAATTAGCTAGGAACTAATTAGTATGTGTAAGTATTCCAAAGGGCCACATTCATGGCTGCACTAGAGAGTCATGTGACATGTAACAGGACACCAGCCTAGGGCAGTCCTATACCAGACAGCATGGAAGCTGAATGATTAAAACAAAGGACTCCAGCCTTTCCAAGTCTAAAGAGTGATTATTTCTAACTTATGAGAGCAAGACAACCAGGAGACATAATATTCAACCAGGCTAGTGAAAAGTATTCCATCAGACTCCTGACTTGTGCCTTGTAGATGATGGACAGGCTTTGGGGAGTCAGGAGGTGAGTTAGTCACCACAGAATTCCCAGCCTCTGACCTGCTGTTCTAGCCACAGTATTTATGGGCTGCTCCAGTTCAGTTTCTGGTCAATTGTAACCCCTGAGCAGAGCTTGCAGATATCATCTATTGATACTGGGGGATTTAGCAATGGTAATACCATTGAGTCATAGAGTTATACAGGACAGAAACAGGCCCTTCGGCCCATCGTGTCCATGCTGGCCATCAAGCCTAAATATTCTAGTCCCATTTTCCAGCACTTGGCCTGTTGCCTTGTATGCTATGGCGTTTCAAATGCTCATCTAAATACTGCTTAAATGTTGTGAGGGTTCCTGCCTCTACCACCACTTCAGGCAGTGTATTTCAGATTCCTACCACCCTCTGGGTGAAAAAAAATTTCCTCAAATCCCCTCTAAACCTCCTGCCCCTTACCTTACATCTATGCCCCCTGATTATTGACCCCGCTGCTAAGGGAAAAAGTTTCTTCCTATCTAATCTATCAATGCCCCTCATAATTTTGTATACCTCAATCATGTCCCCCCTCATCCTTCTCTGTTCTAAGGAAAACAACCCTAGCCTTTCCAGTCTTTCTTCATAGCTGAAATGCTCAAGCCCAGGCAACATCCTGGTGAATCTCCTCTGCACCCTCTCCAGTGCAATCACATCCTTCCTATAGTGTGGTGCCCAGAACTGTACACAGTACTGCAGCTGTGGCTTAACTAGCGTCTTATACAGCTCCATCATAACCTCCCTGCTCTTATATTCTATGCCTCTACTAATAAAGACAAGTAACCCATAAGCCTTCCTAACCACCTTATCTACCTGTGCTGCTGACTTCAGTGATCTATGGACAAGTACACCAAGGTCCCTCTGACCCTCTGTACTTCCTAGGGTCCTACCATCCATTGTATATTCTCTTGCCTTGTTAGTCCTCCCAAAATGCATCACCGCATACTTCTCAGGATTAAATTCTATTTGCCACTGCTCTGCCCATCTTACCAGCCCATCTATATCATCCTATAATTTTCCTCCTCACTATTTATGACACCACCAATTTTTGTGTCATCTGCGAACTTACTTATCATACCTCCTATATTCACGTCTAAATCATTAATGTACACTACAAACAGCAAGGGTCCCAGCACCGATCCCTGTGGTACACCACTGGTCACAGGTTTCTATTCGCAAAAACAACCCTTGACCATTACCCTCTGTTTCCTGCCACCAAGCCAATTTTGGATCCAATTTGCCAAACTGCCCTGGATCCCATGAGCTCTTACCTTCTTAAACAATCTCCCATGTGGGACCTTATCAAAAGCCTTATTGAAGTCCATGTAGACTACATCAACTGTCTTACCCTCATCTACATATCTAGTCATCTCCTCGAAAAATTCAATCAAAGTTAGTTAGACACGATCTCCCCCTGACAAAGCCATGCTGACTATCCCTGATTATTCCCTGCCTCTCCAAGTGGAGATTAATCCTGTCCCTCAGAATTTTTTCCAATAGTTTCCCACCCACTGATGTTAGACTCAGCAGCCTGTAATTACCTGGTCTATCCCTGCTACCCTTCTTGAATAATGGCACCACATTCGCTGTCCTCCAGTCCTCTGGCATCTCTCCTGTGGCTAGTGAGGATCTGAAAATTTGTGTCAGGGCCCCTGCTATCACCTCCCTTGGCTCACACAACAGCCTGGGATACATCTCATCTGGGCCTGGTGATTTATCCACTTTTAAGCCCACTGAAACATCTAATATTTCCTCTCTTTCAATGTTAATATGTTCAAGTATATCGCAATCCACCTCCCTGATCTCTACACGTACATCGTCCTTCTCCACAGTGAAAACAGATGAAAAGTAATCATTTAAAACCTCACCTATGTCCTCCGGCTCCACACACAGATTGCCACTTTGGTCCCTAATGGGCCCTACTCTTTCCCTGGTTAAACTCTTGCCCTTAATATAGTTATAAAATGCCTTAGGATTTTCCTTTATATTGACCAGAAATGTTTTCTCATGTCCCCTCTTCGTTCTCCTAATTACTCTTTTAAGTACCCCCTTACACTTTGTATACTCCTCTAATGCCTCCTCTGTTTTCAGTGCTTCGAATCTGCCATAAGCCTCCTTTTTTTTCCTGATCCAATACTCTATATCCCTTGACACCCAGGGTTCCCTGGACTTGATGGTCCTACCCTTCACGGGTACATGTTGGCTCTGAACCATCACTATTTCCTTTTTGAATTCCTCCCACTGGCCTAATGTAGATTTTCCTACAAGTAGCTGCTCCCAGTCCACTTTGGTCAGATCCTGTTTTATCAAATTGAAATCGGCCTTCCCCCAATTCAGTACCTTTATTTCCGGCCTGTCTTTGTCCTTTTCCATTACTACCTTAAATCTTAGAGTTATGGTCACTATCCCTGAAATGCTCCCCCACTGTCACTTCTACCACTTGTCCAGCTTCATTCCCTAGGATTAGGTCCAGTACTGCCCCTTCTCTTGTAGGACTTTCTACACACTGGCTCAAAAAGCTCTCCTGTATACATTTTAAGACTATCCCAGTTGATATTAGATAAGTTGAAATCCCCTACTATTATTACCCTATTATTTTTACACCTCTCTGAGATTTGCCGACATATCTGTTCCTCTATCTCTCCCTGACTGTTTGGAGACCTGTAGTACACTCCCAGCCCAGTGATTGCCCGCCTTTTGTTCTTAAGTTCTACCCATATGGCCTCATTTGAGGAACCTTCTAAGATATCATCCCTCCTTACTGCAGTAATTGACTCCTTGATCAACAGTGCAATGCCCCCTCCTCCTTTATCCCCTCCCCTATCACGCCTGAAGATTCTTTACCCTGGAATATTTAGTTGCCAGTCCTGCCCCTCCCTCAGCCATGTCTCTGTGATAGCAATATTATCATAATCCCATGTGCTAATCAATGCCCTCAATTCATCTGCCTTATTAGTAAGACTCCTTGCATTAAAGTATATGCAATCCAGCCTTGCATTTTTCACTTGTGCCTTAACAGGTCTATATTTGCTGTGCCTTCCAGACTGACTTGGTTTCTCTTCTATATTTGGCTATGCCTCACCCCCTACTGTACCTCTACTCTTTATCCCATCCCCCTGCCAAATTAGTTTAAACCCCACCAACAACCCCCCCCCCCCCCCACCCCCCCAACAGCACTAGCAAACCTCCCAGCAAGGATGTTGGTCCCGTTCCGGTTCAGGTGCAACCCATCCAACTTGTATAGGTCCCACCTTTGCCAGAAACAGACCCAGTGATCCAAGAACCTAAAACCCTCCTTCCTGCACCATCTCCTCAGCCACGCATTCATCTGCTCTATCCCTCTATTCCTATACTCGCTAGCACGTGGCACAGGGAGTAATCCAGAGATTACAACCTTTGAGGTCCTGCTTTTTAATCTGCTACTTAGCTTCCTAAATTCTTGTTGCAGGACCTCATCCCTCTTTCTACCTATGTCCTTGTGTATCACGACCTCTGACTGCTCACCCTCCCCCTTCAGAATGTCCTGCAGCCGCTCCATGACATCCTTGACCAGGGAGGCAACATACCATCCTGGAGTCTCGTTTGGGGCCACAGAAATGCCTATCTGTACCCCTTACGATAGAATCCCCTATCACTATAGCTCTCCCATTCCTTTTCCTTCCCTGCTGTGCAGCAGAGCCCTCCGTGTCAAGGGGAAATGGTTAGATTCTCTCTTGTTGGAGCTCATCATTGCTCCACCCTTATGTGGCGTGAATGTTACTTGCCACCTATCAGCCGAAACCTGAATGAATTCCAGGTCTTGCTGCATATGGACATGGACTACTTCAGTACCTGAGGAATTACAAATGGTACTAAACATTGTACAATCATTGCGAACATCCCTACTTCTGACCTTATGATGGAGGGACCATCACAGAAAGATTCATGCTGAAGGAGAATTAGCAATCTTCAATTCTCACAGTAAATTATGTACAGGCTAAACATGAGAAAATAAATACCGAGAAAAAAAGAGTGAAAAAAGACAAAAATTAAATGGCGTGGGTAATTCCTGTGTTCTCATTCCTGGTGTAAGCAGCTGTTGGAGACCTCTGGTGCTGATTCCACCAAGATATGCAGGGTCAGGGGAATATAAGAACATAAGAAATAGGATCAGGAGTCAGCCATACTGCCTCTTGAGCCTGTTTTGCCACTCAATAAGATCGCGGCTGATCTTCGACTTCAACTCCACTTTCCTGTCCTATCCCCCTATATCCTTTGATTCCCATAGTATCCAAAAATCTATCACTCAGTCTTGACCATATTCAATGATTGAGGATCCACCACCCTCTGCAGAACAGAATTCCAAAGATTCACAGCCCTCTGAATGAAGAAATTTCTCCTCATCTCAGTCTTAAATGGCCGACTCTTATCCTGAGACGATGGCCCTTAGTTCTAGATCCAGTCAAGCCCTCTAAAAATGTTATACATTTCAATGAGGCCATCTTTCATTCTTCTAAACACCAGAGAATATAGGCCAATTCTACTCAATCTCTCCTCATAGGACAACCCTCTCATCCTGGGAATCAATCAGTCACCACTAAGTGGGGGGGGGGGGGGGATGGGGAGGGTGGGTGCCTGCTTCCAAAGGAGGCTGGAAATTATAATTTAAAAGTACCGGATGTTAAGGCAGTGAGAGAGTCGTGCAGCAAAATCTCCACTATACAATTTTGCATCTTTTCTTTCCACAGCCACAACGAAAAATTGTTAATACAAGGAAGACTAAATAAGTTGGTTCAGCTTGAGCACTGGAGTTCCAATTTGGCAGCAGCAGCAAAATTGGGGTTGAGTTGATCCAGGGCATGGGTGTGCTTATGCCAGCAGCACGGGACACCACATCTCATAGACTTTTGCAAGGCTGGACTCTCCCTCTCAATTGAATAGGCCCAAAGTATGTAAAAGATGCCCAGTGTGGTTGGCCTGTTGCACAATGAGCTGGGGGGAGGGGTGAGAGGCAGAAAAGGAGCGAGTGCAGCAGTTCATCATTAACAGGAAAGCTGTGTAGTTGTGCAGAACAGAACAGAAATATAGACAAAACACTGACACATTTAAGGCTGCAGAGGGAAGCCCTGCATTCCTAAGAGCTATCCTTCCAGTATTCCTTCTTTCAACTAAGGAGGATACCATATTGGGCATTTCATATGTTTCTGTGGTTAGGTAACATCTAATCTTTAATTAAGTGGAAACCCTTCCTGTTCATATGATCCATGGAATTGATATGAGGTCTGATTTGCATGTGGATGGCAAAACTTATGGCAAGAGAGTGGGACAACCCCACCCCCCACCCCACCCCTTCCCACCACACCTACCCCCCGGCGACAGATCTCCAGGCACCTACACTCAAGAGAACCCTGACACCCAGTTATAGCTCAGTCCTGTGGCCAGCGGATGCCTCCTTACCACAGGAAAAGTAGGTATTACCCCTTGCAGACAGAGCATGTGTTACATATTTTATGCATGTGTGTGCACTACAGCCTGGCTGAGCTTGCAGATACCATCTGCAATGGTTTGGAAGGATTGTGTAGCATAAGTGCCACGGTAGCTTTCACCGTAATGAGAACTGTTCCTGTTCTTGAAGTAGTCACAAGGTCATCATGACATAAATGGCACAGTGAAGAGACATGTCCACGTACATGTGGCAGGTATATAACCGTGGATCCTGGGGTTCTGATAGATGCATGCGGACAAGACATCCCCAGTGTTGTACCTGCATTTACTTGTCCTCAGGAACTTGTTTTCCTCATTAAATCATGCAGTGCTGTTGGAATCCTCAAAGGAATTCTCAGTCTCACCATTTTGCACGGTAGCATTTAACGGCAACTGCAGATAATGAAGAAAAGTATTTGTGGAAAAATACCCAAAAGTTGCAAAAATGACACAACTCAGCAAAAAGAAAGTGTGGAGCAAAATAGGGTGAAATCTGATTTCAATGGCTATAAAAATCAAGACTTTGAACAATAACTGTACAATCCTATGACATGCTCTATTGGAGCAGCCTAGAGCAAAAGATAACTATGGACTCATTTTATATGAGCAAAACCAGCACTGGGGGTAAAGACTTCTGAAAAAAATGTAAAATGCAACAAGAGATTAATGCATATTATTTTCATGCCTACAATGAGGCTCCCAAGAGAAAGGTACAGTTTACTGCAGGAATGCAAATCATGCAGTTTTTTCCAACCTTGGGCATGAATCAGTGCCTTAGCACAAGAGTATTTGATCACTTCAGACTACCTGTTTGGTACAAACCAGTCGAGAATGCTGCTCCTCACTGAAGAATACAAGCAAGGCAGAAACAAAAACATTTATGAGGATAAATGCCATGAAGATAACACAGGTACAAATAATAATGAATGCACCCAAGAGCAGATTAGTTCTCAGCACCTGAACAAGATAATAAGAAAAATAATTGATGTATGCATAATTTATAAATAAACATTCAATCTGACATTACATGCTCAAAGACTAAACACTTAGACCCAGTTATTTTCTTTGCTATGATATTTACTGGTAGTTGCTATTACAAAGTAACATTATTACAATCATTTTTATATACTATAAAATCTGTTGTATTCATCACACATTTGGGAGCTGAATTTCCTCCAGTCTTCTCTTGATCTGTCACTAAATTTGACAAAGGTTTGATGGAAACCCTGCTTATGAAGCCAAGGTGGCAGAGTGGGAGAAACACCAAAGAAATTCCCAGAGGTGATGTTTACGTCAGACTGGAATATCTGCAGTGCACAAAAGTCACAGACCCAGGTTTGCAGAGTTTAATTCTTGCACGAACTGTGACCTGTACACTGGATATTGTACTGACTTAAAAAAAAAATGAAATGTCACTTGTGGCAATGCCTCCCGCTGCCCTCCCTCCAAAAGTTTTCGTTTCTAGTTGCAGCATACCATCATTCCTCAAAACCCTGCAGTTAGTTCTGAGAACCAAATCTCATTTCTATCACCCTGGGTTAGTAGCAATGTTCAGCTCAACATTGAACATGCAGTGTTATTACCATTTGAATTCTACCAGCAGAATATACAAAATAGTATTGATGAGGTTAGGGGGGAACTGCATAGGCATATGAGGGGGAAGGGATTCGAGGGTTACGCTGATAGAGTTAGATGAGGAAAGATGGGAGGAAGCTCAAGTGCAACATAAACGCAAGCATAGACAGATTGAGCTGACTGGCCTGTTTCTGTGCTGTATCTTCTATGTAATTCTGTCTAAAAGTGTTACTATAGCTGTTCAGAGTGAATGTGGGTTGAAGAAGAGGATAGTGAATTAAATTTGTTTCAAAACTTAAGGCCCTGAGAATCCTTGTTTGTAGCAGTGAGTTAAGAACTCAGTGAAAGCATAACCAATTTGAAGGCTTGTAATTTTCAAAAGGACCCATTTCCACCACTGTCCACCCATTTCTCATTCCCCTACTGTTTCTGGTTTGGATGGGATGTGGTACTTGTTACGTCTGTCCTTCACTGTCATACACTGCAAATGTGCTGGATGGCTTTAGGCAGCAGAGTTCTTGTTATTTATGCTCCCTGTGGAATGTCGTGATGGTTTCTGGAAGACAAGGCATATCCCTTGCTGCCATTGTATAGAGTCTATTTTGATTGCCAAACTCATCAGCAGAACATCACTACCCCAAGGCCTAGGTATCAACCAGAGTGGTCACTAAGAACACCATGGGGTTCTGAGGTATGGTCTTGCTGCCTTGATAGGAGGGGCACTGTCATATGTGCCTGAGTGAATCTTATGCATTGTGGTTGCTTGCTTAACCCTTCACAACCTCACCATTTGTTGGACATGGAATGGCAAAAGTAAGTAGGTCCAGAAACAGGAACCTAAAACTCAACATCAGAAGGATCAGTGTTCAGAGGATTCTTCTTTGTCAGCCGCTAAAGACTCAATGGGAGGTCAGTAATAATATTTTCTCCTTTGAATAAGGAAATGCCCTCAGCAATATTCCATCATATTAGCTCTTCAGCCTTCCGGCAAATCCCGGTCACTTTATGTATTCACATCTGACTTTCTGATTTCCATTAATATGTCACCCCAACCAGACTTCACTTAACCTCATTCTCTCACTAAGTAACAAAGCCAAATCAAAGTCCAACATAAGTCTTAATTTACAAAAATTGTGCCAAACTACTTCCCATTGCTGTGCTCCCTATAAGTGCCTAGATGTGCTTTTATAATACCCTGCCTAGTTCTATGTATAGGTGCCACCTGAGAGTTAGGTTCATGAGAAGTGACTGGCTGCTGCTCTTGAGATGGAAGTGGTCCTCTGATGACAGCTGAGTTCTGGGATAGACCTGCTCTGGGCTGTACTTCTTGTGTGACTGCCTCTCATGTGCTCTTTGAGGGGCTAGGCCAGAGACATGACATGTGCTGCTATTCTGAGAAACAACAAACTCACATTAGTCAAGTCCAGCCATGCCAATGCTACCAGGCCCAGCTTCTGAATGACCATTGATCAATGGCCCAGCAGATCGCATGGCTCCCTCCAGATCCTACGGTATTTCAGTCATGTAACAGTTTTTTACATTTCAAGGTCAAAAAGCATTTAACTTTCATCATTAAAGTACTTCTCATGTGCAGAAAGTGTCTCAAAGTGCCATACAATTAGGAGGAGAATATGATGGAAAACAATCATATTCCAGATGGGAGCTGCTATGATCATAAGAAATAGGAGCAGGAGTAGGCCATACAGCTCATTGAGACTGCTCTGCCATTCAATAACATCATGGATGAACTTCTACACCAACTCCACTTTCCTTCCCTAATTCCCCTTTCCCTTGACTCACCTAGTGTCCAAAAATCCATCTATCTCCACCTTGAATAAACTCATCGACTGAGCATTCACAACCCTCTGGGGTAGAGAATTCCAAAGATCCACTATTCTCCGAGGGAAGAAATTCCTCCTCACCTCAATCCCAAATGGCCGATACCCAATCATGAGACTAGGCCCCTTAGTTCCAGACACCCCGGCCAGGGAAAACAGTCTTTCAGCATCTACCCTGTCAAGTCCTACAAGACTATTATACATTTCAATGAGATTATCTCTCATGCTTCTAAACACCAGAGAATATAGGTCCATTATATTCAATCTTCCTCATAGGACAGCTCTTTCATCTCAGGAATCAATCTAGTGAATCTTCATTGCACCTCCTCTAAGCCAAGTATATCCTTCCTTAGGTACAGAGACCAAAACTGTATACACAGTCTCAACACAGCTCTATATAATTGCAGCAAGTCTTCCTCACTCTTATACTCCAACCCCCTTGCTATAAAGGCTAGCTTACCATTTGCCATTCTAATTGCTTGCTGTACCTGCATGTTAACTTTGTGATTCGTGTAAACAGACCTCAAAATCCTTCTGAACATTACTAAACTCTCACCTTTTAAAAATATACCGCTTTTCCATTCTTCCTACTAAAGTGGATAATTTCACATTTCCTCATTTTATACTCCATCTCCACTTCTTACCTAATCACCTAATCAGTCTAAATCCCTTTGCAGCCTCTTTGCATCCTCCTCACAGTTTACTTTCCCACCTGACTTTGCATCATTAACAAACTTGAATACGTTCTATTCAATCCCCTCATCTAAATCATTGACATAGATTGTAAATAGCTGAGGCCCAAACATTTATCATTCTGGCACTCACCCACTCCTTGCCATCCCAAAAATAAGCCATTTATTCCTACTTTCTTTTTTCTGTCCATTAACCAAACCTCAATCCATGCTAAAATTTTACCCACAATCCCATGAGGCCCAATTCATGTGTCACAATCTCTTATGTGGCACCTTATCGAATGCCTTCTGAAAATCCAAATATATTGCTCCCATTGGTTCCTCCTTATCTGCCCTGCTAGTTATATTCTCAAAAAACTAATAGATTTGTCAAACCCACTTTCTCTTCCATAAAACCATGTTGACTTTACCCAATCATATTGCGATTTTGTAAGTGCTCTGTTACCATGTCCTTAATAATCAATTTTTGCATTTTCCCTCTAACTGATGTCTGGCGAACTGGCCTATTGTTCTCTGTTTTCTCTCTCCCTCCTTGTTTAAACAATGGGGTTACATATGCTACCTTCCAATCCACAAAGACCGTTCTAGGGCTCACGCAACAATCAGGGAAATAGTCATGTGTTGCATAAGTTCTCTGCTTTGCAGCAAATAAGGAAAAACTGCACGTTTATAGTAAAAGCAAAATAATAGTGTTGGGTTCACTATTTTCTGCAATATTATCAGAAAAGCAGGGTGAGCTTGGATAATCATATGTGAAATGTTAAGGATTTTGCAGGGTTTGTATTTTCTTTAAGGCCCAGGATTTAAGACAATCTGACTTTAATTGATATGAAAATGCACCAGATGATTTCACTTTAGTATTTTGGATTAAAAACTGCCTGACTTAATCTTCAGTGTTATTCATTTTTGCTAGGGCCCAAGAAATGTGTCTTGCAGTTGCACAGTTTAAATCATAGATGGCACAGTGATACTGTGGCAATGTGTATTGTAATGAACATGTACATAAAACAAATGGTGACCTCCTTGGATCAATCAATGTGAACTGGTTCTATGCTGTACAGTAAAAAACACTTCACATTTCCTTCGACCGTACTCAGTTGGGCCTATATATACCTCCAGTCTCACACTATGCGATTGGCTCTTAATACCCTCTGAAATGGCTTGCAAGGCACTTAGTTGCAAAAACAATCCTATCACTATCATGACAGCACCATCACCACAATGGCTGCAGTGGTTCAATCAGGTGCACCACCACCTTTTCAGGACCATTATGAAAGGCCACTAAATAAGCCCTTGTCATATCCTATGAACAAATTTAAGAAAGCTCAAGGGCCAATCAATGTTAATTTCTTAGACTAACTTTGTTTCCTGTTGACAGGTATGCTCATAACACTTATTGATAATGGATAATAACTAATTCACCGATTTCATGCTCCCCTCTTCTCCATCCCTTTCCAGACCTCTTTCTCTACCCAGTGTTAATTGTTTTAGAAACTGGATAAACATTTATATGAAGCCAGTAAATTACCATTATGACATTAAGTTAATGAAAAAGTTTGGTTGGTGTCAGTGGAAGAATGAGAGATCTGGATAAACTTCCAAATAGATGGAGGCATTTGAAAACATGGATGAGAATTTTAAAAATTGGGGCTTTGCTTAACTGGGAGCCAATGTAGGTCGGCAATCATGGGTGATGGGTCAACGGGATTTGGCGTGAGTAAGGAGACGGGCAGCGGAGTTTTGGATGAGCTTAAGTTTATAAATGGGGGAAAGATGGGAGGCTGGCCAGGAGTGTGTTGGAATAGTCAAGCCTAGAGGTAACAAAGGCATGGATGAGGGTTTCAGCAGCACATGAGCTGAGGCAGGGGCAGAGTCAGGCAATATTACGGAGGTGGAAATATGTGCTCATAGTGATGGCATAAATACATGGTTGAAAGCTCATCTTGGAATCACATATGACACTAAGGTTGTAATTAGTCTGGTTCAGCCCCAGACAGTTGGCAGGGAGAGGGGTGGAGTTGGTGGCTAGGAAACAGAGTTCATAGCAAAGACTGAAGACGATGGTTTCAGTCTTTCCAATATTTATTTGGAGGAAATTTCTGCTCATCCAGTACTGGATGTCGGACAAGTAGTGTGACAACTAGAAACAGTGGAGGCAAAAACAAAAAGTGCTGGAAATACTCGGCAGGTCTGGCAGCATCTGTGGAGAGAGAAGCAAAGTTAATGCTTCAGGTCTGTGACCTTTCATCAGAACCTGATGACTTGAAACATTAATTTTGCTTCTCTCTCCACAGATGCTGCCAGACCTGCTGAGTATTTCCAGCACTTTTTGTCTTTGTTTCAGATTTCCAGCATCTGCAGTATTTTGCTTTTATTAGACACAGTCGAGGGTTTGGGAGAGGTGGTGGTGAAGTAGATCTGGGTGTTGTTAGCATACATTTGGAACCTGACTTTTTTTTCAGATGATATCGCCAAGGGGCAGCATGTAGATGAGAAATAGGAGGGGACCAAGGATAGATCCTTGGCAGACACTTAGAGATATTATATTCTAATCTGAATAGAATGATATGAGCTCCCCAAATTTTCAGTACCTCAGATTTCTACGGATAGGATTAAATCCTAGGGTCCTGCTAATTAGTTTTTAATAAATCTATTTATGCCAGAACAAATTTAATTCATTGAGAGAGTATCACTAATCCATTCATTGTGTTCTACCCTGGAGCAGGTCTGAACTCACGCCTCATGCCTGAGATTCTTGAGCCACTTATTAGGGAATGGTAGTTGACGGTTTCCAATGCCTTCCAATGTTTTTAACTGCGCCTTCAGAGTACTTTCCCCTAAGTGCAATCAAGGCTAAAGAGCCCCAACTTCCCTTTATAATGAAGGGGGCACTTACACCAATTGGACACAAGTAACCTTGCTGGACTTCAATTTGTTCACTGGAGCTGTCTTGAGTGGAGACTGAACCCAATCATTTGACTCAGAGAGGGGGATTAGTACCACTGAAGCAGTGGTCACTCTTTTCAGATGCAAGTACCTGTTGGAGATCATCCTGATATTTAGGGATCTTATTCCAGTGTCCACTTGCTGAGGCTGTCTGCAGTGGGGATCAAACCCTGACTCAAAAGACATGAATGCTACCACTAAGTCAAAGGCTCACTCCTTATTGTTAATTATGAATTTATAATAAATAGCCTTTCTTTCCATTAAGAACTGTACATCATACATGCTCGATATCTGCCTGTCACAGACTCGCTAGTGGAAAAATAAAAAACAAAATTCAGGATAACTGTTATATTGTTATTTAATATGTAAAGGATTTGGAAACACTGATTGAAAGGCAATTCTTCTGAACTTGCAAGAGTTTTACAGTTTAAAATTTTAATTCTTGCTGACATCCAGAAAGTTGGGAACAACTTTAAATCTCAGGAAATATGAGTGAGTAGTCACACACAGGTGAATCAAAAGGACACAGGTATCAATGGTCCCAAATTAAACCAACTCAGTAAAATGCTACTTGCAGTTGGGTCCAGCTACTGTTCCCCAGCAAGTGGCTCAAGAATCTCATCTGTGAGGCTTGAGTTAGGACCTGCCTTAGGGCAGAACACAATGGATAGATTAGTGATACTATCTCAATAAATTAAAATAAATTGAATGTATATTCCTAGGAATGGCATAAATAGACTTATAAAAAATGTTTCAATTCATATATTTCCAAATTGTGAAATATTAGCCTCCCTTTTTATATTCCTGTTTATTATACCAATACCTGGCTGGTGGCTTCCTCTCGGGCCTCTTGACTTGTCACCAATGACAATCTGCAATTTGCCCTTCTCTCTATGGCGAAGCAATTCCTATTTACTTGACATTGCTTTCCACAGCTTGGCTGTGATTGCACAGAAAATCATGCGTGCAAACCTAATCCTACTAATGCCATGGCATGAGTTTATTTAGTGACAAAGCCAGATCATCAGACTGTCCCATATCAGAAATAATGTGAACTTTCAAATTCAAATCTTTTGTCTGATTGCTCAACCAGATTACATCACCTGGATAGATTTCAATGGAGCACTTTCAAAGGTTACTATTTGAAATTCTACACAGCACATTGGGAATCAGTGCCATGCTTGCTTCCTAGCCCAGACTGAACTGTTCATACTTTTAAAATTTGTCCAGTTTGAATCAATTTAATTCCCAAGGGTCACATTTGCCCATTCCATTAAGGTGAAACATAAGAATTATACCTGCTAACAAATGTTCCTGAAAAATAGATGTATTGCACTGTTTGGAAGTCTGAATCCAAACAATGGACAGAGATTCAAAAATATTCTGCATCTATAATGTGCATTTAGGTTTGTCCATTTAGTACTATGGAGGTATTGGTTGCTTACTATAGAGGAGCAGGACACGAGCAACACCGGCATGATGGCCAGAAGTCCCAGAAGATTGCTCCATGCTCTCGGCACTGAAGATGTAATCAAGTGTATCATGAAATTCAAATGCAGCAGATGCTAAAATTTAATGGTAGCTAGTGAAACCAGGAAAGCCAATCACATATCCCAGACTTGAGTCTATAATTGCAGTCTTGTAGAAATTTACAAACCTGGAAGTAATCACAAACATAATCAATTTAGATTTCCAATAGTTTTGAAAAATAAAGTTTTACTGTTAAATGCATCAATCGATATTGTCATACTGGAGTCTTTGGTCTGTCATGCAGGCCCCCACCTACCAAGAATGAGGCACATTAATTATGCCACATGGACATTAAATTTCAAATTGTTTCTGGGAAGAAGAGAAGGCCTGTTACAAGCAATTGCCAGGCCCCTGGCCGGAAAGACATTTTTGCATATTAGCAGAAAGTGCTGGAACAAAGGAGCTATCCCCTGCTCCCATACAATACACAGAACAGACCCGGTCAAACCAGTCAGTCATGTGACCACCCTGCTGGCCAACTTGGGAAGTTTTAAATTGTAGAGACAGTGTTTGATCTGATAGAAAGCTCTTTGCTCCTGGACTGGAAAAGACCTCCTCTCCTCATGTATGCTCCCATCTCTTTCTCATGGAACTCCACAACCCACTGAAGACTTATGAACCCCAAGAGAGAGAAAAGTCTCCTACAGTGAACAAGGTTTAAGAAGAATACTGGGCCCCAACGAAAAGCAAGACCGTACCTTCAATCAATGACTCTACAGCGAGCTCGAAGCACAGTAACAAAAAACCCTCCTCAGAGATTGTCTTCAACTTTTTCACTTTATTTTTTCTTCTGCTCTTTTCTGTTCCTATCTGCATGTGGGTATCGTGTATGCATGCTAGCGTGGGCACGTCATATATCGATAGGCGTTAACCGAATTAGAGTTTTTAAGTTTAAGTTTAATAAATTTCACTTTTCTTCTTTAAACCTAAGAAAGCCTGTTTGTGCTCATTTCTTTGCCTTATAATTGGACAGCGGTGAATAAGAATTCACCAAGGGGGAGCTCAAAACACAGTGTTTAAAAATAAAACCTTGTTACAATAAGACCAGGTGAAGGCTGAAAGAGGCCCCTAGACCTTTTTCTCACCTGTCGTAACAGGTCTTTAAAGGCTTAAGTCAGTATAATTATTATAGTCAATAAAAAATGGGCATAGAGTCACCATTGTGTCATGCCAGCTCAGAATGGCTCTGGTAGAGATGTAGGAGCATCTTGTGTCTTTTGGGTGTAAATGATCCTTTGACAATATTCAAAGAACAGTCTCCCAGTATCCTAGCCAACACTACACCCCAGACCAACCCAATCAAACACAGATTTACTGATTATTTGCTGTTTGTGAGATAAATTCACAGATTGGCTGCCACATTTGCCCACATAACAATAGTGAGTACACTTCAAAAGTGATTCCTGTTGGATGTAAAGCACTTTCAGATGTCCTGAGCATGTGACTAGGCACTATATAAATACAATTCTTTCGTTCCCTCTCTTTTCTTTCCTCTCTGCCTCATGGGCAATGGAGTGCTTTTGAAACATAGTGCTGGATTTTGTTCTGCCCCCAGGCATCAGGGTCCGTGGTGGGGGACCCTGAAGATGCCTCCGGGAGAGGGCCAGCACGCACCCTGATGCCTCTGGGAGAGGGCCCGGCCCGATATTACGGGTGGCGGCAAGGCCTCGTGGCTGCCCTCCCGCCCCCTCCGCTGCTTGGCAACGGGACCCCCATTTGAATATTTAAATAAATTAAAATGAATGAATAAATGATACTTACGCGACTGCCTCATGTCCCACTGCGATCTGCGGCCCGGTGGTCGGCACTCCTGTGCCTTCGGATCCCTGTCCGGGGAAACGATGCACCACACTGGTGAGGAAGGGGGAGGAGATAAGTTTCTCAGTGCAGGGGGTGGGGACGGAATGGGGTCAAAGTAACATCATTGGTGTAGGGGATCGTGGGAAGGGTCGGAGGTTAAAGTTTATGCAATTTGGAGGGGGGGGTGGGGGAAGGTCAGATGGACAAGGTAAGTGTTTTGGGGAGAGGGGGCAAATAATTAATTTAATTGTTATTTGTGGGAGGGAAAGGGGCAGAAGAAATGTATTTAATTATTTTTATTTACTTGAGCTTTAAATATTTAAATTTCCCAGTAGGGGTCAAAGCCCTTTAAAAATGGCATCAGCGCCTGCGCACAGACAGCTGACGCCATTGCCCGGACAGACAGCCAGTCCCCTCGACGAGATTGGGGGGTGGGGGCGGCCCCCCCCAAGTGTTTAAGTCAGCTACCGCATGGAAGATTGGGGAGGTTCTGTGACATGTGCCACTGTTTTTTTTCACCCACCACTGACATCAGTGGTGGGCACGGAAGATTCAGCCCATAGTCATTGTTGAAAAGAGCGAGAGGTTCTAACTCTCACAAAATGCATTGGGTTAAATAAATATCAGTAAATATAACAAGTACAGTAGAGGCTTGTGCAGAAGTAGAAGAATGATTTCACATCATTGTGCTTGTAAATTTAGCAGAGACCATGTTCAAAGTGCAACGCCTTGCACAATTTCTTTGAGAAGCAAGTAACAAATTGATGCATCATATTAAATTGTTGTCATAACTCTTGATATTAATCGTAGCATAATGCATTAAATTTAGTAGATGGTTGTCATTTAGATAACTCTTAGCGCGCAAATCAGGGACTTTGCCTGATTAATAGTGTAGTTACCGGGAAAAAAAAGGCATGAGAGTTTAATAGACTGCTTATGCGAATTGGAGCTTAAGGTAAGAAAAGCAGAAAAGGTTGCAATAACACAGAGTTGATGCCATAGAAGTGAATGGAAAATGGATAGTCTTAATCAGAAATACTGCCATATTTATCTTAACAAGTGTTTTTCCACATTTAGCCTGGTTGACATAGAAACGAGTAGTTTCTCAGGTACTTGGTAACAGACTTAAAAATAAGAGATTTAAAACTGGAGCATTTTGGAGCCAATTTCTAAGATGAATGGCTTCCATTAGTACCAGTGAGTAAACAGATATCATTCGCAACCCATTCTCCAGATACAGTTCAAGGAACTTCTATTTATTCAGGCTGAGTCGATAGTAATTACTTTCTGCCCCATACACATTTAAATTGTGGAGTGGCATTAAATCCTTGAAGTAGGTTAAAACATTGCTTAAAGTACAATTTTAAAACATGACTCCAGCTGCTACTTTCTTCTTAATCAGAAATGAAATTTATCTTTTTGAAAAGAAATATATTTGGACTTTTTGCTCTAGACCTGGAGTTTACACTCACTCCAACCTATGTTAGGGCAGAAGTGTAAAATGCTTCATCTCTAATGGGTCATATTGCCTGCCAAAAAATAATTCTGGCACAGACCCAGGTAGTAAAACCTTATGTCCCCTGATTTCTATACATCTTCTACAAGAAGTGGGGCATAAGCATTTGATTAACAACCCAGTTACCTGTCCCAATTTTACAGGTAGTCCTTTATAAGTCTAGTTCCAAGCACTGCTCGTTTTATTTACAGTCCAAATGCACTCCAGCTGCACAGGATAATAGTCATATCAATCAGGTTCCGCTTGCCCCAGAAGTACTTCAATCTTTTCTGTTTTAGGCATTTTCCCTGAAAGAGGACATAATACCTATAGTCTGAGTGAATCTGGATAGATTGGTAACAACCATTTCTGTTCACTATCTCTGTATTGGGTTAAATAGCACTTCAAATTATTTTTTTCATTTTTCTTTTAACATGCTACATTCTTAAATGTATCTAAATTCAATTGTTTTCTGCAGTTACGATTGTTGTGTTTTATAACTGTAGGATTAATATCACGATAATGTCTTTAGTCAAAAATATGGCAAACCCTCTGATGGTTCAGCTGGTTAATAAAACGTTTAGTTGAACAATATTAGACCAGGGAGGTTCCATCTTGGTGCTGAAGTATCTGATCTCAGTTGGGGTACTAATAGGAATGTTACAATTAGCCTTAGTTCCCTTGTGTTGGGAGGGGAGAATTGGCCAGGATCCTGATCACTATCCCGTGGTCTCTACTGGGTGGCACAGTGGCGCAGTGGCTAGCACCGCAGCCTCACAGCTCCAGCGACCCATGTTCGGTTCTGGGTACTGCCTGTACGGAGTTTGCAAGTTCTCCCTGTAACCGTGTGGGTTTCCTCCGGGTGCTCCAGTTTCCTCCCACATGCCAAAGACTTGCGGGTTGATTGGTAAATTGGCCATTGTTAAAAAAAAAATTTGCCCCTAATATAGGTAGGTGGTAGGAGAATTGAGGGAAGGTGGGGATGTGAGAGGGAAAAAATGGGATTAATGTAGGATTAGTATAAATGGGTGGTTGACAGTTGGTGCAGACTTGTTGGGCTGAAGGACCTGTTTCAGTGCTGTATCTCTCCATGGTTCTATATCCCCACAGCAGGTGTGGACTGTATTGAGATCAGCTCCACAATTAAGTAGCCAGTTGGTACTCACTGTCAAGACTGACACATGAATACTTTGGTGAGGTGCTAGAGGATGATTGGGACCACAGCCCAGCAAGGAGTAAATGATTTCAGGAGAGAATTGGTTAAGAAAGGGATTAGAAACTTATATTTAGTTATAAAATAGCTCTCTCTCAGTTTCTGATTAACAGTTGAGATTATGAAAAACTGTAGTTTGCCATTAGATACCGTAAATACAGTATTTTACAATGTGGAGTAGAGACATCTAGTGGTAGTAAAAGTGTAGGAACATAGGAGCAGGAGTAGGCCATTCAGGCCATCGAGCCTGCCCCACCATTCAATATGATCATGGCTGATCATCCACTTCAATGCCTTTTTCCCACACTATCCTCTTATCTCCTTGTGTCATTTGTATTTAGAAATCTGTCAATCTCTGGTTTAAACATATTCAATAACTGAGCTTCCACAGCCCTCTGGAGTAGAGAATTCCAAAGATTCACAACCCTCTGAGTATAGAAATTTCTCCTCATCTCTGTCCTAAGTGGATCCCCTCCTTATTTTGAAATTGTGTCCCCTGGTTCCAGACTCCCCAACCAGGGGAAACATCTTACTGTCATCTATCCTGTCTATCCCTTTAAGTATTTTGTAGGTTTCAATGAGATCACCTCTCATTCTTCGAATCTCTAGAGAATACAGGCCCAGTTTCTGGACACAAAACTGCACACAATACTCCAAGTGTGGTCTAACCAAGGTTCTATACAATTGAAGCAAGACTTCACTGCTCCTGTACTCAACTCCTCTTGCGATAAAGGCTAACATACCATTAGCCTTCCTAATTGCTTGCTGCACCTGCATGTTAGCTTTCAGTGACTTATTGACAAGGACACTCAGGTCCCTTTGTACAGCTACATTTTCTAATCTCTTCCATTTAAGAAATACTCTGCACATTTGTTCCTCCTACCAAAGTGGATAACCTCACATTTTTCCACATGTATTCCATCTGCCACGTTCTTGCCCACTCACTAAGTCTGTTCAAATTCCCTTGAAGCCGCTTTTCACCTTCTTCACAACACACATTCCCATCTAGTTTCCTGTCATCCGCGAACTTGGAAATATTAGATTTGGTCCCCATCCAAATAATTGATATACATTGTGAACAACTGGGGCCCAAGTACTGATCCCAGCAGTACCCCTGTAGTCACAGTCTGCCAACACGAGAACGACCCATTTATTCCTACTCTCTGCTTTCTGCCTGTTAATCAATCCTTAATGCAAGCCAGTATATTACCTCCTATTCCATGTGCTTTAATTTTGCTAACCAACCTCCTGAGGGGGACTTTATCAAAAGCCTTCTGAAAATCCAAGTATACCATGCCCACTGACTCCCTTTATCAATTCTGTTAGCAACATCCTCAAAAAACTCCAACAGGTTCGTCAAACATGATTTCCCATTCATAAATCCATGTTGACTATCCCCAATCAGATCATTATTATCCAAGTGTCGATTTATCACATCCTTTAGAATAGATTCTAGCATTTTCCCAATGACTGATGTAAGGCTAACAGGTCTGTAATTCCTTGTTTTCTCTCTCTCTCCCTTCTTAAATAGTGGGGTGACATTTGCAACCTTCCAATCTGCAGGAACCGCTCCAGAATCGATAGAATTTTGTAAGATGATCACCAAAGCATCCACCATCTCCATAGCTATCTCTTTCAACACTCTAGGATGTAGAATATTAGGTCCTGGGGACTTATCAACCTTCATCCCCATTAATTTCTCCAATACAACCTTCTTACCAATACTAATTTCCTTCAATTCCTCATTCCCCCAATCCCTTGGAACTCTAATTCTGGGAGATTTCTTGTATCTTCCTCAGTGAAGACAGACACAAAATTATCATTTAGCTTCTCTGCCATTTCTCTATTCCCCATTATAAATTCTCCTGACTCTGCTTGTAATGGAACCACATTTGTCTTAGCCAATCGTTTCCTTTTTACATACCTGTAGAAGCTTTTACAGAGCGTTTTTATATTTTTTGCTAGCTTACATTCATATTCTATTCTCCCTTACTTTATCAGTTTCTTCATCCTCCTTTGCTGTATTCTAAAATCCTCCCAATCCTCAGGTTTCCTACTATTTCTGGCAACTTTATAGGTCTTATCTTTTAATTTTATACAATCCTTAACTTCCTTTGTTCTCCATGTTTGGGGTTTTTGTGCCTTGGAGGAATGTATAGTTGCTGTAAAGTATGTAATGTTTCTTGAAAGTCTATCCCTTGCCTATGTACTGTCATACTTCAATCCACCTCAGCCAATTTGCCCCTCATACCTTCATAATTTCCTTTGTTCAAACTTAACACCCTGGCTTCAGATTGAACTACCTCACTTTCAAACATAATGGAAAATTCTAAATATTATTATGGTCACTCATCCCTAAAGTTTCTTTCACAACAAGATTATTAATTAGCCCTTTCTCATTACATAAAACTAAAATAGCCTATTCTCTAGTCGGTTCCTCAACGTACTGCTCTGGAAAACCATCCCTAACACACTCCAGAAACCCGTTCTCCATTGCTCATTAGGTTTACCCAGTCTATATGCAGATTGAAGTCACGCATTACCCATGCCACATGCTACTCTAATCTCTGATTAATACCATGCCCCACACTGCCACTACTGTTTGGTGGCCTATAAACAACTCCTACCAATGTTTGCTGCTCCTTGTTATTTCTTAGCTCCACCCAAACAGATTTCACATTTTGTTCTTCCGATCTGAGATCCTCCCTTACAAATGTACTGATCCCATCCCTTATTATCAGCGCAACACCACCTCCTTTTCCTTTTTGCCTGTCCTTCCTAAATGTTGAATATCCTTGAATATTCAGTTCTCGGTCTTGGTCACCCTGTAGCCACGTTTCCGTAATAGCAATTAAATCATACCCATTTACCTTATTTGTGCCTTTAAATCATCTACCTTTTTGCGAATGCTGCATGCATTCAGGTAGAGTGCCCTTAACCTTGTCTTCTTGACATTATTCTGCATTCTAAGCCTAGTTGATGCTCTCCTTTGTTTCGCCTGCCTTCTAATGTCTCTTGCTACTTTTCTACCTCATGTTACCAGCTTTACTTCCTTCCAATTTGAGCTACTCCTCAGGTTCCCATCCCCTTGACAAGCTAGTTTAAACCCTCGCCGACAGTACTAGCAAATCTCCCTGTGAGGATATTAGTTCTGGTCCTGTTAAGGTGTAGCCCGTCCATCTTGTACAGGTCCCACCTGCCCCAGAACCGGTCCCAATGCCTCAGAAATCTGATTCCCTCCCTCCTACACCAATTCTCCAGCTATGTGTTCAATCGATCAATCTTCCTATTCCTATGCTCACTAGTACATGGCATTGGGAGTAATCCTGAGATTACTGCTTTGGATGTCCTGCTTTTTAATTTCCTTCCTAACTCCCTAAAGTCTGCTTTCAGGACCTCATCCCTCTTCCTACCTATGTCATTGGTACCAATGTGTACCACGACCTCTGGCTGTTCACCCTCCTTCAGAAGGATGTCCTGCAACCTCTCCATGACATCCTTGACCCTGGCACCAGGGAGGCAACACACCATCCTGGAGTCACATTTACTGCCACAGAAACGCCTGTCTGATCCCCTGACTATCGAATCCCCTATCACTATTGCTTTTCCACTCTTCTTCCTCCCCTCCTGGGCAGCTGAGCCACCCGTGGTGCCGCAGACTGCTCTGGCTGCACTCCCCTGAGGAACCATCTCTCTCACCAGTATCCAAAATGGAAAACCGATTAGCAAGGAAGATAGACTCAGGGGACTCCTGCCCTGCCTGCCTCCCTATATAGACCAGCCCGAAAATCCTGAATCATGACTTTGAGCATCAACACAACACTGTGAAACTAAGCCATGGGATAGTAGCGTACAAATGTTTAACACGCTCACCTAAATTGTCTTCCTCTGCTACTTTAGTTTAAAATAAATGGGTTAAAACCTCAGGTAAAATAGATGAATAAACTATTTCAGACAAACATATTAGATGTTAGTGTAGCAGCACCCCCATCACCACCACCCGTCCCTGGGCCCCAGCATAATTCCAGAGCTAACATTACTGTAACATGTTGTTTTCTGCAGCATGCTGTTTTAGGATTAACACTTAACATTTAAATCATCAGCAAAGGTCTAGCTTACCAATGTAATGAATATCTTGAACATTGTGTTGTATGTCATTGCCAAACAGTATAAGTCATGGTCTAATGCTTACTCTTCATTTTTGGTGTGGTGTGGTTCAAATGATAACTGATGATCGCTGAACATTTCACTGCAGTCAGTTCCCATCGTTTTGGGCTGTAGTGCTGTTTGTAAAACCCCATTTATTATTACTACTTCCATTCTGTAATTTCTGCAAAGCTGAAGTTTGTGTTGGTTCCCTTGCTGCATATTTGTCCTGTCTATAATATGAGGTATTTACCTATAACAGATAAGTAAGATTAGTAGGTGTTCCAAAGTCACAAACATGACTCTTATTGAATTATGCATACATATCTCACTAGCATGCAGTCGGTGCAAAGTTGCGTTTGTGACTTTGTTGCCCTGTGCACGACCTTTCCCATTCGGGAGGAGTGGTCTCTACAGACGAGCAATGCCAGAAACATATTTCTGGTCTGTATGAATGGGCTGGGAGTTCAGCCTGTCTGTAGCTAGACCAAAAACAGCAGATTTGACCTTGTTTCCACTGGTGACTGTTATTTACATTTGTCTTCGGCAGCACCTAATGATCAGAGGCTTCAGACAAAACTCCCTTTCTGGGTTCTGAAACATTCTCAACAGCTGCTGCCTGACCTGTTGCATATTTCCAGCAATTTCTGTTTTTATTCCATTTCAGGACAATCTAGGTGCCAGTTGTGTCTTTGGTATAACTACAATTCCTTTAAGTACTATCAGAACCACTTCTATAAAGTAATAAAACTTATCATCTCCATGACTAAACTGTTAATATTTTCCCTTCATGCTTCTACTTGTAACTCAGACTGATAAAACAGAGGGGTACATTTTAATTATTGGGTGGCCAATCAGCAGAGTGTGTTGGCCAACAGCCCTATGATTTTTGATCCAAGAGTTAGCTTTAATACCCTGATTCAAGTACAAAAGATCTACCAATTACCTCAGCAAAATAAATCTAGTCAATTGAACACCAAATGCCACATGAGATTGCAATGTCTCATCACCTCTGTGTAAACATTGAATTGAATTAAATGAATGATTAAACAATTTCCAACTCATTAACTAAATGTAGTTTATAGAAATCACAATCCAAGTGTAACATTTATTTATTCATGCACCCTTGCAGTTTCAAGTAAGATCAGAGACTTATCATTGTCTGTCCCTCGATTTGAGGATGATGTCTACTCAAGGTCGCTAGTTTCTGCTAAGAGTCTTCAGGTGACTGAACAGGTTAATTCTCAACTGACAGATCTTTGGGCACATGGGGCAGGATATCCCACAAGGTAGTAGGATCCGGAGTGCAGGAATTGCTTCCTTTTCTTTCCTTCTCTGCTTCCGTTCTGCCTCATCATTAAGGCGTTTGGACTCAAAGCATGATGCAGCTTGATGGACAGGTCACCACTTTGAACGATTGGTAGCAAGTTCCTCCCAGTCATCAATGTCAATGCTGTCGCGCTTCAAAGAGAGCTTCAGTGTCTTTGAAGCATTTTCTTTGTCCTCCTTGGAACACTGGCCATTTGAGAGTTGAGAAAACAGGACCGGGTAGGGGAGATGGTTTTCGGCCATCCGGACACGGTATCCAGTCCATCAAAGTTGGTTTTGCAGGAGTTTTGCCTGAATGCTTGTGGAGCTGGCTTCAAGAAGGACACTAGCATTTGTTTGACGGTCGTCACTTTGAATTCGGAGGATGCGGCAGAGACATTGCTGATGAAATTTCTCTAGTGCTCTTATGTGTCGCTGATACACTGTCCATGTCTCACTGCAGTACAGGAGTATGGTGACAACAACTGCTCTGTACACTAGGACTTTTGTTGACTTGCAGAGTTCTTTGTTGTCAAACATGTGCTGCTGTAGTTTGTAGAAGGCTGACCTGGCACAGCTGATCCTATGTTGAATCTCCTCATCAATGGTGGCCTTTTGAGAGAGGTGGCTGCCACGATATGGGAAGTGCTTAACATATTCCAAAGCCTCTCCTTCAACATATATGGGAGGTGGAATATTTGACTGACCAGGTGTGAGTTTTGTTTTGGCAAGTCTCTTGTATGCAGAAAGATATTTTGGGCATTACATTTTCAACTTGTGAATATTCACCTGCGTTTCTGACTTGTCAAATTTATACATGCTATACAAAATTAAAAATTCTCTCGCCTTTACAGCTTGCAAATCTGGTGCAGAGACTTACCGACAGTGACATATAGCTTCAACTTAAGTAACATCTACCCTCCATCACCACTGCCACTTGGCATATTAACTATTCACACAGTTTTTTTCAATGTAAAAATAGCAGCCCTGTTTTCAAATCAGAGAGCTGCTGCTGCTGAAACCAACTGATCCCAGTTGGCACAAGTGTCATCAATTCCCAGACAGAGCCCGATTTGTGGAATACTCTATCAAAACAAAACATTCCGGCAGAAGATTAGTATTGAAGCACATTGCACACAGTAAACACAATTCCCACTAACTCAATACAGACTGAATTATTTGCAGAAGCAAAGCCTGAGGACTAGGCCGTCCCATCCTACCAGATATGTGGAAAATGGTTTTCCCTTGTGTCATTATTATCAGCAGGTAACACACATTGAAAGTCAATTATTGATGAAAAGAGATGAGACACTAGAAGATGGAAATTGACCTACCTGATAATATCATATAAACATATCATGGGTTTGTATCAAATTCCTTTGCCATTTTAATGGAGGCATTAGAGAGGTTATTATCTCAGTTAAAATAACAGGCAAAGGAGTCTGATACCAACACATTGATACAATAATATCATCATATAGCACAATGTCCAGGATTCTACCACAAATTCAATACTTTCCATCTCCCTGCACAACTATATCATCAATAACAATGAATATGAAGACAATTTGCGCCCCGGTGATGGAAGAATAGTTCTGGTCCACATAGTGGTAGAGTCGGATGATCTTCATTTCCACATTGCCAAGGAAGACACCTGCAGAATGAAGTTTACAACTGAGGAGGATTTTCAGCAATACTGACGATATGGCCAAGTGTTAATGTACTGCTCAGCACCAACTATAAGGACTCAGTGACAAGTATTATAGCACTTCAGCAAAGACTTCCGGCTCCAACCTTTTTATTATAACGATTTCAAGAAACATTAGAGATTTGCCAAAGTTCTGGACTTTCAAGGGCATAGCACATAAGTTTTTGATCGCTGGACATTCACTTCCCATTCTAAAACCTTAAATGATTTAACTTTAAGATTCCATGGGTACAATTTAAATTAATCCATAGTATCCCGAAGGCAACAATTAAATAAGGAGTTATAAATATCAAAGGTTGAATTAAAAGTAAGTCATACATTCAGTTTTGGACTAAACAGTCTGGACCTTTAGAAATCCACAGACAACCCCACATAAAGGTGAACTAAAGCCTGCCTTTCTATACAATTGTTTACTTTCCCCAATCACTTCTGTGGCTTACAATGTGGAAGTGATCATAACTTTTCAGTGAATTTCCAATAATTAGAAAATTAATCTGATTCTACTCTGTATCCCACCTTATCCTGCCCACCTTTGGTTTTGGTTTGAGAAAAATTAGCAACCTGACCCTGCTGTGGGACATTGTCAGTTAGTATCCACCACTACAAGCCTAGCTTGGACATAATACAAAAATACAATACTCCAGGAGAATAGGGAAGTAAAACTGTTGTTAACATATGTTCTTATGGTTCTGGCATGAGTTAACTGTCATTGGTAACCCTGGCACTTGTGAACTCTTTAGACTATCTATTTATTGCTATATCTCATCATATAATTGCAAATAATCTGAAAATTATGACTTTTTAACTGCAATATCATGTTAGATGGCAGGTTTCATAAAAAGGCTTTCACAGGGTTGATTTACCTACAAAAAAAGCTTTTTTCATTTTTATTATCAAAGGAATACTTTGGGGATCCGTCTTAAGAAATCCTTGAGACGATGATCTGGTTGTCTCTCCTGGGGAATGGGGTCAGATGGCAGTAGCAGCTAGAGAAGATGAATCAGCATTTGAAAACACTTAGTTTGATATCAGAATGATGTTTAGTTTATTTGTTTTCCGATTTCAAGTGTAATGTTGCATCATTATTCAGACAAAAGTAATCTAATATCTATAACTTCTATCTATTCTCATATGTTTTAACTAAACAGAGGGCTAGTATTTAGTGTGTTCCTTAATTTATTTCCTTTTATTTTTACAGTCACTATATCCCCATTTTATAGTCTCTAGTAATGGAGATCCACTAAAAAAACTATTGAGTTAATGACTGTGTGCTGTCTCGAGACCAAGCCTTGAATTACATTGGGACCTGGGGCATATGCCCATAGCAAGTCAACCAGGAGTGCATAAGGAGGGGGGGTGGGGTGGGGGGAGGGGCGAGGGAGGGGGTAGTGGGGGGAAGTTTTGGGCAGGACCAGAACTGCTGTCTCCAGATAGAAGAGGAGCTGTTGCCAGTTTTTAATGGGCCTTTAGATAAGCAGTAGTTAGGTCCACCCTATACGACCCCTGATATCATAAGGATATGGAGCTGGTGTGACTGTTTCCCCTTGTGAAAATTCTATGGCTCCCACCTCCTTTCCATCCAGAAACCTGCATACCAGGAAGAAACCAGCATCCAGGTCATTGTTGGGGAAGAAGTGGGGCCCACCTGCGTGACCATGTCAGGGTCACGGCTTTGAAAGCACCAGGTCTCATTCTGGAAATTTCTTCTTGCTTCTTCTTACAAAGGTGGCTGGTCACTGAAATAGTTACACCTTTTGGACAAGGGCCTATAAACTATTTTCCCCAGGAAAACTCTGCTTCTTTTCAAATAGTACTATTGGATCTTTTATGTCCAAGGTGGGGCCTTAGGTTTAACAACTTGGTTGAAAGACAGTGGGCTGAAATTTGGTGGGAAAAAAATGGCGGCCCCCAAGCGGGCCGCTCGTCGCGGAGCTGCTGTGATATTCAGCATGGTGACTCATTAACATGCCCGGGTCACGCTGCCCCCCCCCCCTCAATGACGCTGTGCATCAGCTGACATGTCAGCAGGTGCTGGTGCTGGTGCTATATTTAAACAGCAGCCAGCCCTGCATTCATTACAACTCTAGATTTAAACCATGCTTCTGCTGCAGAACACTGAAGAATCTCCCCATAAACTTCTTCAGACCAAGGCCCCTGCAACTTTAACACGATGGCAGAGGCGCGATCCAGGGTGGCCCCAGAGTTCAGCGATGCCTCCCTGCTCAGTCTCCTCCAGGCTGTACATGTAAGGCGGGAGGTCCTTTTCCCCAGTGATGGTAAGAAGAGGCCCTCCCGCCTGATCAAGCAAGCCTGGGTGGAGGTGGCAGAGGAGGTTATTAGCCGTGGGGCCATCCGCCAGGACTGGGTGCAGTGCTGCAAGAGGGTGAACGATCTCTTGCGCTGCACAAGGTAAGTGGCACTTTGTTGCATGGCGCCGCTGAGCCTGGGTGTCCCCACACAGAGTGGCAAATGTGTGCCACTGCCATGCCAAAGACAGGGAGGTCAGGCAGGGGGGAATGATGCTACATGAATGGCTGCATTTATGAAAGAACTCACCCTTGCCTGCTGCTCAGAGCATGGCAATTACAAGACAGGCTCAGTCAGTAATACAGACTGAGCTTCCACCACCTTTGGGTTCAGCACCCTGTTGTGACATGTGTCGTGTTGCTGCTCAGCAATGCTCAATATCTGCCTCTTGCTCCTCCAGGTTAAGAGGGTCCACAATGCGTATGAGGCAACCAGGATTGTTGGAGATGTTCCAGACATACGCCCGCTTACAAAGGCTGAGGAGGAGGCCCTGGAGCTAGCAGCCATTCATGTGGAATGTTCCATTGTGGAAATGGAGCTCGGGGTCCTGGGTGAACAGACTGCCATTTGACATTCACAGTGATTACTTGGAAAATCTTATTGTTTGAGACAATGCTGTCATAATCGTTACATGCGCACCATAAAGACTGGCAGTGTGCTCTTCACATTGTATCTTGCAGGTCGCCACTCCAGATCTGACCTGCAGGTCCTGAAGTCCTCCCGCACCTCTGAGGAAGAGACATCCTCAGAGGACACAGCATCCCATGACACTCCCGCACCTACCACCAGCACAGATACAGTCACCTCAGTGGGAGTTGGCCTGAGACTGGGTCACAAGCTGGTGAGAGCACTGAACAGGTGCCCGAGCAGCTGACTGAGGCTGAAACAGCCAAGTCCCCTGACAGTCAGAGGGCTGTCGGTGCCCAGGCCCATGCTAAGCACCAGGCTACTGATGACACTCTGTTGTCGACAGTACAGGGCTGGAGCTGCAGCAACAATCATGGCAACATCTGGTGGAGATGCCACAGGCCATGCACGGCCTTGAGCGGACAATGGGGGAGTCCATCCAGGCCGTGACAGCTGCCAGGTCCCAGGCATTTGAACACATGGCTTTATCCATGGAGAGGACGGCGGCCCTCCTGGAGAGCCAGATTCTGATGCTACGTGCTGACCTGAAAACCCTCGCCGCAGCCATTAGATGCACACCGCAGTGGCAAGGTGAGAGAGGGACCAGGGGCAAGGAGACTGTCCCTGCTCCTTGTCCTTCCCAGGAAAGCAGTGAGGTTCCAATGAGCCTTGAGATGGAGAAGGAGAGCCTGCATGCCATATCTGGGGTCCGTCCTCAAGGTGATTCCAATGTGGACACTGGCCCCTCTTCCCCTCCACTGGTGAGTCAAGCTCCAGCAGCCACGACTTTGAGGACAGGTCTGCATTGACGCAGGAGTCCCCCAACCATCAGAGGCCCTCCAGGCTGCCTAAATCATCCACAGCCAAAGGGCACCCTGATCAGCAGCCTTTCTCCAGTCAAGCTGCTAGCGCAGAAGTGGCACTGCGAAGGAGCACCCACAAACATCTTAAAAAAACACCACAAATGGGTCTGCACAGGTGACACTGCAATGTATAATGTAAACTCACTAAATGTGTTTCACTAACATGTGTATTGTTTTTGAGTGACGTGTGCCCGCATGTACCAATCATGTCTCCTCCCATTACATAATTGGCGTGTCAGAACTGCCAATGTATAGAAATATCATTGCCATGCCAGTATTACTCATGTGCCTCTCCATGGATGCAGTCACATGGACACTGGCTCAGTCTGCTGCTGCCAGTAATGGTGGAGACAAAGATGTAACAGATATGGGCGGCTGCACAATAGGTGAACAAGGGTGTTGTGTGGCGTGCAGAGCACATGGTAGACTTCAGGGTCTGGAGAAGCGTTGATCAATAAGGCGTTGTCGTGCATCCCTTGCTCGATGCTCGCCCTGTATTCGCTACCTGGATGCTCTCCATCCTCCCATGCGCATTTCCTGCTGCAAGCCCTCTGCATCCTCATCGTCCAAGGAGGAGTCCTGCTCATGTCTCTCCTCATCCTACAAGGCCTCCCCACTATTTAGTACAAAGTTGTGCAGAGCACAGTAAACAGCAACTATATGAGCTACCCTTTCTGGTGTGTACTGCAGGGTCCCACCCGATCTAACCAGGCAGCAGAAGCGCATCTTCAGCATGCCGATCACTTGCTCAATGGTGGCTCTTGTTACGCCATGGTAGGCGTTGTATCTCTCCTCTGCATCACTGGTGGAGTTTCTCAGTGGTATCAGGAGCCATGTCTGCAAGGGGTAGCCCTTGTCTCCAAGAAGCCACCCCTCCATCTGATCCAGTTCAGTGAACAGCAAAGGGACCCAGTACTGGCACAGGATGAAGGAGTCATGGCAGCTGCCTGGAAAGCGGGCACAGACTTGCATAAAGCGCTTACAGTGATCACATACCAGTTGCACGGTGAGCGAGTGGAAGCCCTTTTGGTTGAGGTATGCAGCTGGTCACCCAGCAGGAGTTTTGATGGCTACATGTGTGCAGTCTATGACCCCTTGCACCTGTGGGAATCCCATGATGGAGCCAAATCTGATGGCCTTCTAAGCCTGACTCCCAAGGTCGGTCCTGAAGTGGACATAGTCACCGGCCCTCCGGAACAGGGCATCGGTGACCTCCCTGATGCAGTGGTGCAATGTTGACTGTGTGACCCCCACATACGTCTCCAATGGGTCTCTCGTCTTGTACATGAAGATTCTGAAGGGCTGCAGGTGCCATAGAACCATACCCCATCAAGAATCAGCACCGTCAGGGAGGAAAAAAAATCATAAAATGTATAAAGGAACTTCAAAAGACATTTGCTGAAGACCTTACCTCCCACAAAGCAATGAAAATTAGAACATTTGAAACTGGGGAAAAGGTCATTAAATAGACTCAAATTAAGCCAATCAAAAACAGAAAAGCTGTAAATGGGCATATTAAAACTCTAGGGTACAAGTGTAATTAACACAATTCCATCAGGAATCCCCCCTTTGGCTCTTACTAGTCACGCTTTCATAATTGACCTAGATAAGGGGATTAAAAGCAAGATTTCTAAACTTGCCAATGACCATGTAATTGTGTGGGAATCAGCATGCACAGTAGGAACAGGAACTGTATTCTTCAATGGGTTTCAGAGAGGCTTAACTCTTAAATTGAGGTTTGTCTGGCAGTATTGCAAATGGAAACTATACCTTACTCTTTAAAATTACCTCAACAATTTATTGACAAATTCCTGCACCAGGTGTCCAAGACCACATCCATGAGGTGAAATAATCCAACATGTAGCATGGTATTTGTTAACTCACAATGCAATCTCAGAAGAATTACATAAAGCAGATGGCTTGTACTCTGTAACCGAGCGATAATCGTTTCCACAAAGTTTTGGATTGTCATGAAACAACTATTTCTTTCTTTTTAACATAAGCCAAAATGCTACAGTAATGTTTTTGGTTTACGCACACAGATTTATACAATCGGGTCGCAATTATCTTATCCTTCCCAGAATTCATTGCATGAAAAAGGAACAATGTTATTCCCCAGTCTGGTTAAAAATGTAACTGTTACCAACTGCATTCCTGTACATGGAGATGTAAATAGTTCAGAGCAAATAGAGGATTCTGTTTGGAATAAATAATGAAAGGAAAAAAGTTATATTTCTTGCAATTCAGATTCGTGCAAGGCATTCTGTAATGGGTAAAATACAGTAAGTGTAATCGCACATTGTATGATCACACTGGATCATGGTCAACATGAAAAAGGACTGATATGGGCTAGGGTTTGAAGATGGCACAGCAACATGTGATGACCATAAGCCAAAATGATTATTGCCAGAAGCCTGCAGGTATGGTATTTCTCGGTCCACAATTGAAGTCCTATACAAACAGAATACTTCATCTCTACTTTTTAAAATTGAAGTATTAATTACCAGGTTGCAGTTTTGCTCTCTGTTCCTAACTTAACTACAAAACCACCTCCTCGGTAAACAGCAAGCTTTTCCCAAACTGGATATCTATTTATATAATAAAAGCAAAATACTGCGGATGCTGGAAATCTGAAACAAAAACAAGAAATGCTGGATTCACTCAGCAGGTCTGGCAGCATCTGTGGAAAGAGAAGCAGAGTTAACGTTTCGGGTCAGTGACCCTTCTTCGGAACTGACAAATATTAGAAAAGTCACAGATTATAAACAAGTGAGGTGGGGGTTGGGCAAGAGATAACAAAGGAGAAGGTGCAGATTGGACCAGGCCACATAGCTGACCAAAAGGTCACGGAGCAAAGGCAAACAATATGTTAATGGTGTGTTGAAAGACAAAGCATTAGTACAGATTAGGTGTGAATATACTGAATATTGAACAGCAGCAAGTGCAAACCTGAAGAAAAACAACCTGAAAAAAACAGTGGGTAAGCAAACTGAACAAACTAAGATGAAATGAAATAAATGCAAAAAAAGATTGTAAAAAATGTAAAAAGGAATGTAAAAAAAAGGAAGAAAAAATAACTAAAAATGACTAAAAATGAAAGTAAAGTGGGGGGCTGTCATGCTCTGAAATTATTGAACTCAATGTTCAGTCCAGCAGGCTGTAGTGTGCCTAATCGGTAGATGAGATGCTGTTCCTCGAGCTTGCGTTGATGTTCACTGGAACACTGCAGCAATCCCAGGACAGAGATGTGAGCATGAGAGCAGGGGGGAGTGTTGAAATGGCAAGCAACCGGAAGCTCAGGGTCCTGCTTGCGGACTGAGCGGAGATGTTCCGCAAAGCGGTCACCCAGTCTGCGCTTGGTCTCCCCAATGTAGAGGAGACCACACTGTGAGCAGCGAATACAGTATACTACATTGAAAGAAGTACAAGTAAATCGCTGTTTCACCTGAAAGGAGTGTTTGGGGCCTGGGATAGTGAGGAGAGAGGAGGTAAATGGGCAGGTATTACACCTCCTGCGATTGCAAGGGAAGGTGCCCTGGGACGGGGACGAGGTGGTGGGGGTAATGGAGGAGTGGACCAGGGTGTCGCGGAGGGAACGATCCCTTCGGAATGCTGACAGGGGAAGGGAGGGGAAGATGTGACTGGTAGTGGCATCACGCTGGAGGTGGCAAAAATGGCGGAGGATGATCCTTTGGATATGGAGGCTGGTGGGATGAAAAGTGAGGACAAGGGGAACCCTGTCACGGTTCTGGGAGGGAGGGGAAGGGGTGAGGGTAGAGGTGCGGGGAATGGGTCGGACACGGTTGAGGGCCCTGTCAACCACAGTGGGGGGGGAATCCTCGGTTGAGGAAAAAGGAGGTCATATCAGAAGCACTGTCATGGAAGGTAGCATCATCAGATCAGATGCGTCGGAGACGGAGAAACTGGGAGAATGGAATGGAGTCCTTACAGGAGGTAGGGTGTGAAGAAGTGTAGTCGAGGTAGCTGTGGGAGTCAGTGGGCTTATAATGGATATTGGTAGACAACCTATCCCCAGAGATGGAGACAGAGAAGTCGAGGAAGGGAAGGGAAGTGTCAGAGATGGACCATGTAAAGGTGAGAGAAGGGTGGAAATTGGAAGCAAAGTTGATAAAGTTTTCTAGTTCGGGGCGGGAGCAGGAAACGGCACCAATACAGTCATCAATGTACCGGAAAAAGAGTTGGGGGAGGGGGCCTGAGTAGGACTGGAACAAAGAATGCTCGACATATCCCACAAAAAGACAGGCATAACTAGGACCCATGCGGGTACCCATAGCGACACCTTTTACTTGAAGGAAATGCATGGAGTTGAAGGAGAAGTTGTTCAATGTGAGAACAAGTTCAGCCAGGCGGAGGAGGGTGTTGGTGGATGGGGACTGGTTGGGCCTCTGTTCCAGGAAGAAGTGGAGAGCCCTCAAACCATCCTGGTGGGGGATGGTGGTGTAGAGCGATTGGACGTCCATAGTGAAGAGGAGGCGGTTGGGACCAGGAAACTGGAAATTGTCAAAATGACGTAGGGCGTCAGAAGAGTCACGGATGTAGGTGGGAAGAGACTGCACCAGCGGAGAAAAGATAGCGTCTAGATAGGAAGAAATAAGTTCAGTGGGGCAGGAGCAGGCTGACACAATGGGTCTGCCGGGACAGTCCCGTTTGTGGATTTTGGGAAGGAGGTAGAAGCGGGCTGTCCGGGGTTGTGGGACTATGAGGTTGGAAGCCGTAGAGGGAAGATCTCCAGAGGAGATGAGGTCAGTGACAGTCCTTTGGACGGTGGCTTGATGTTCGGTGGTGGGGTCATGGTCCAGAGGGAGGTAGGAAGAGGTGTCTGTGAGTTGGCGTTGAGCTTCTGCAAGGTAGAGGTCAGTACGCCATACAACAACAGCACCACCCTTGTCTGCAGGTTTGATGACCATGTCGGGCTTAGACCTGAGAGAACAGAGAGCCTCAAGTTCAGAGGGGGACAGGTTAGAGTGAGTGAGGGGGGCAGAGAAATTGAGACGACCAATGTCTCGCCGACAGTTTTCAATGAAGAGATCAAGAGCGGGTAAGAGGCCAGGGGGAGGGGTCCAGGTAGAGGGAGAATGCTGGAGGCGGGTGAATGGGTCTGCTGGTCGGGGGGAGGACTCCTGGTCGAAGAAGTGAGCCCGGAGGCGGAGGGGACGGAAGAAGAGCTCAACGTCATGCCGAGCGCGAAATGAATAGAAATAAGATTTATCTTGTTTCTCATAGCCCCTTCTGAAGTAGGTACTAAATAATATCTTTGCTAATTATCATCTCTCTGGATGATTATTCCTTCTTTGCCTTAGTTTCATACCCATTCCTTTCCTCCTTCCATCAGCTTGGGTAGGTTCCTGGTACAATATCTCCAATTATAGTTTTAAGCTTGTTATTTTCAGTAAGACTTTTCTCTGTCTTGCCTCAGTTCTGAGGGTGCTAATCCACATAGCAATAGAATAGATCTGTAGTTTAGGAGTGCGTTTGAAAATCTTCATTCTTCTTTAATAGCGCTTTGATAGTTCTGACTCCTCTTTCAGCTTCACCATTAGATTGAGAATATCTATGGGAACTTGTAACGTGTACAAATCCACAGTTTTCTGTAAAGTGGTCATTTGCAAATTGTGGACAATTATCAGAACGATCTGGTCAGAAATGCCATGTGTTGCAAAGATCACTGTTAAAGCTCAAATCACTGCCTCAGTAGTCATTGTGTACAAACATTTGACTTTGATTCTCCTGGAAAATAATCAATAACAATTAAACATGAATAGATCCATCCCCAGTCGTTCCCACGGTCTGGTTGGAAATTGGGTCGAGACGAGGGGTTCCCTCTGGTCTGGTCTGTGCCATGAGAAATCATTTCTTCTACATCTGTCGATATTCTCGGCCACCACACAATCGACTGAGCCCGTGCTCAGCATTTTGTGATACCCATGTGGTCCTTGTGTATTTTGTCCGAGATATCTCTCCGGAATGCAACCAGAATTACCAGCTTCTTGTCATATACCAGCAAATCATCCACAATAGTTAAGGGCTTTCTGTACTCAAAGAAGATTTTTATCACTTTACCACTGGGACACTGCTGTGGCCAACCTTGCTTGCAATATTGGCGGTTACAGACGGATTCCTCATTTTGCATCTGAGTATGACGAATTTCTTGGAGCTTTTTTGAGCTTGCCCACCATTGTGTTGCAGTGAACTGAGAATATGACTCAGTCTCATTATTAACGTTAACATCCTGCTGTGTAGGCTGGTCAACAGTAGATCTGGACAATGCATCTGCTGACATTTGCAGCTTACCCTGTACATATACTGTTTCATTTGTGAATCTCATTAGCCTCAACTGGAATTTCTGGATTCTCAGAGGCATTCTTGGGAGTTCTTCTTCATCAAGTAAGGAAACTAAGGGTTTGTGGTCTGTCTCTATGTCAACCTTCAAGCCGATTATACAATCTGCAAATTTTTTACAAGTCCACATGACTGCAAGAGCTTCTTTATGACAGCGTACCTTGTCTCAGTCTCATACAATGCTCGAGACACATAATAAACTGGTCCACGACATCCACCTGGCTGTTCTTGAAAAAGGACTGCCCCCAACCCTGACAATGAGGCATCGGCTGCAATTGTGGTTAGTAGTGAGGGGTTATAACGCACTAAGATATCTGGCGAAATCAGCGTCTCCTTGATCATTTGAAATGCCTGCTCCTGATGAACATTCCAACACCATACTTGAGTTTTCCTTAATTGTTGTCTTAAGGGTTCAGTAACTTGTGCTAGATTGTCAACTGATTAACCATTCCAAGGAATCGTTGAAGACCTTGGACAGAAGTAGGAATTGGGAATTCACTAATGGCTCTCGTCTTTTGCGAGTCTGCCATTATGCCCTTACTTTTAACAATGTGCCCTAGGAAACAAATAGACATTTTCAGGAATTCACACTTTTCATTAAGCGTCAGGCCTTCTTCTTGTAGGTGATTCAAAATCACTCTAACCCTCAGGTCATGTTCTTCAAAAGATTTGCCATGAATTAAGATGTCATCCATATGGCATATTACTCCTTTAAGGCCCTGTAGAATGTTAGACATTGTTCTTTGGAATATTTCAGGAACTGATGTTGTACCAAATGGCAAACGATTAAAATAAAATCTTCCGAATGGAGTGATGAATATCGTCAGTAACCTTGACTCCTCGTTCAGCTGGACTTGCCAAAGCCACTATTTGCATCAAGCTTTGTGAAGAGTACTTTTAAATAACTTTGCCAAACATTCATCTACTGAGGACATTGGATGAATTTCTCGTGCAACAACCTTATTAAGTTGAGTTAAGTCTACACAAATGTGAAGAGTAGTTAGATTTAGAAACTGGAACCATTCCAGATCACCACTCTGTTGGCGTCATGACAGGATAGATGACACCCGTCCTGGTTATCTCTTCTAGCTGAAGTTGGACTTGCTTTATAGTGGATGTGGTCTCTTCCTAAGTGTGAAAAAACATACAGCTTTAGCATATTTTTGCAACATACTGCTATATTTGGTCTTAAGTCTTCCTAAACCAGTAAATAATTTCAGAAAGTCTTTTTGGATCCTGGATTCTTGCTGCTTCATTTCTTTCACTTTCTTGATAAGATGAAGGTCTATACAAGCTTTTCTACTTAAGAGAAAATTCTTGATTCTGTAGAACATACAGGGTTTCCAATATCTGCTTTTCCTTGTACTGGAGCATTGCCTGTAGCTTTCCCTTTACTTTCAGTTCTGTCCCTCCTGTACCGTGTAACTGAGTGTACATTGGTTGCAGGCAATGCGTTGATAACCACAGTTTGTTGTCTGATAAAACTCTTATGCTTGCTCCAGTGTCTAGTTTAAAGTTGGCGATATGTCCATTGACATATATATCTGCAGTCCATAATGCATGATTAGGGCCATTGATCTCACCAAGGAAGTTTTCTGATTTTTGTTCTGATGGAGATAGCTCAACTTCACTAATAGTTTTATGTCTGAAGACTTTTTCTATAGAACCTTTGGAAGTAGATATTTTACTTTGACACATCTTCCCAATATGGCCAACTTTCTTGCAGTGAAAGCATTGTTTGCAGGACACTGTTCGCGCCTGTGGGTTGTTTTGGTGCCACAGCGCTGGTAGGCTTTCATGATGTCTTGCACCTTCCCTCCCCAGTGTACCTTCTTTTCTGGTGCATCTTTTACAGTCTTGTGCTTAAGGAACTGTATGATCATTGGAGGTTTCCTGAACCAAGGTTTATCTGCATCTCTCAGGGTTGCTTTGTTTTGCTTTCAGACCTCTGCTTGCCTCACTAGTTGTATGGCTTTGTCTAGGGTGAAGTCTTCCTTAGACTGCTATAAATTTGATAAGGATTTATCAGCAATACCTACTACAATGCAGTCTCAAATTAATTCTGATATTAGGTCTCCATATTCGCATCCTTCTATTAGCTGGTAAAGGTCAAACAAAAACATTTATTGATTCACCTGGTTTCTGGGCCCTGCTGTTAAATTTGGCCCTTTCTAGAACCTTGTTGTTCCTCAGGTTGAACTACTTATCAAAGACTTTTAAGACTTCATCAAATTTATCTGATGTCTCATTAATGCATTGGCTTGCAATAACATCGTCTGCTACTGCCCCAATGGAGTACAGTAAAGTGTTGACTGGTTCTGATTCAGACTTATTGTCTAATTGAGAAGCAATTCGGTACCTCAAAAATCTTTTCCTCCACAGTGACCAGGTTTGAGTCTGATTTGGTCCTTCCCTGTGTTCAAACCTCTCCGATAGCGTATATTTAAGATCCTTGGCTTTTCTAAACTTTCTGGGTAGTTTTCTTTCTATTTTAAAATTTTCTTCCCGTACTGGAAGTTTTCCTGTGCTTCTCAGAGGTTTTCCTGTGCTTTTCAGCCTTGTGGTCGCCTTGTATAATGGCGCCGATCTTGTTAAGGGTTTTTGGTTTTTCCCAGTGCTACCTGCCTAGTGCACCATTAGAAACACTTTTGTAGGCTTTTTTAAGGGTTGCTCACCAGATCCCTGACCATTGCTTGGTTCTCTAACTCAAAACCCGTGATTCCTGGATTGGGGGTTTTTTCACAGATCCACAACACCTCTGTGGTGCAGCCTGAATGCCTCTGCAAGCCAACTCCCCAACTCTCCATTTCATCCATGGAGCAGCTCTGGAGCTCGTCGCAGCCTCTTCTCAAGTTCTGCAAGTTTGGCGCCTTTTCAGGTCTGTCAATCTTTCAAATTGGGTGTTGTATGGCAGTAATCACTGCTGTTCACTGTTGCCACCATGTTGTATGTTTGGGTTAGTCTGGCTTGCAGGGATTTCAGAGTAGTAAGGTTGAATCATAACTGTGTATTACATTTCAGGAACTATATACACTTTACTTAAACATGTCTAACTCCTCGGTTGGTTATGATGCTTCTTCTTCTTCTCCTCCTCAAGTCTCCTTCACAAGTGATCTCTTACATCATCACATTTGGTGGTGTTACTCACTGTCACAAACATTAACCCTTTCAAACCCTCATATAACTGTTATCTCTCATTTTAACTCTCCTCCCTCACTTTTGTGTCTCCCACCTCACTTTTGACTCACTCCTTCTTCACGTTTCTTTTTCTCTTACTTTTCAGTTTCTCTTTTGTTTTCATCACAAGTTTCCCTTTTACCCTACATCCAACAGCACTTGGAGTTGCTATGTGGGACATAGAATGAGGAAAATGAAGAAACCAGATAGTCTCCCAGTCATCTATAATGAAAGCAAGTTACATGTTTCATATAAACAAGATTTATTTTTATTTATTTATGTCTACAATACTCCATCCAAGATTAAAATACTATTAAAAATAAAGGAAAGCAATTTTGAAATGATAGAAATTTACTCACTGTTCTTGATGGTCAACATCAATATTATTTTGCTATCTCCTGTAAAAACTGTACATGAGAATTTTCCCAAGTTTGGAATGAGCTACCATTCCAGTGGGATGATGATGTGGAAAATTGAATAGACAGGCTGCACCTGAGAGTCTACACCAAGCATATTACACAGTGAATCGCAAAAGTATTTTTTAAAATCACACAAAGTATTGACACTAACAATAATTTATGGTAATTACTAGTTGCAGAAAATTCTAGGATCCAACAGGCATAAAATTAGCTTGCTTTACTCAGGCATAGTATTTGCAAAGATAAATACATGACAAAAAATTTGCTGTTATATGTCCGATTTATGTTATGTTTGTAAAGGTAGATTGGTATCTGAAATGGCACCAGGTCAGCACAAGTTTACACCACAGAAGAATGCCATTTGGATGATTGTGTCTGTGCCAGCTCTTCGCTAGAGCAATACCACTGCCCTGCTTTCTCCCCATAGCTTGTACCTTTCTGTTTCAAATGTTTACCTACTTTGTCCTATTCAAATGTGGCATTGATGGTATTTTAATAAGAATTAACCAAAATAGATGGAATAATAATTCTTTGTACCTGTTTAATTTTTATATTTTATATTTTGTTGCATTCTGTGCTCATTACAACAAGCTAGTTAGAATGGAGCACTTTCTCATTACAAACCCCACTATCAGTACCAAGCATTCTCCATTCATAAATAGCCAAAGCCAGTTGCACAGTGAAGCCTGCTCTTCTCTTCTCCAACTATGTCCAATTAACCTTAATCTCAAACCATATAACTGTGACATCACTATTTCCCACACGAGCCATCCTGTGGCATGTATGAATGAGACTGCAAATTCAGCGACTATTCCATACCCACTACGGATTATCTTGTCCTTATCACATTGCTACTTGTGGAATCTTGCTGCGGACAAATTAGCTGTTGCCTTTCCTACATTTGCATTTTGGAAGGTTTAATACAGGTGGGAAGTATACAGTAAATAGCAGACCCCTTAGGAGTATTGACAGGCAGAGAGATCTGGGCGTACAGGTCCACAGATCACTGAAAGTGTCAACGCAGATGGATAAGGTAGTCAAGAAGGCATACGACATGCTTGCCTTCATCGGTCAGGGCATAGAGTATAAAAATTGGCAAGTCATGCTGCAGCTGTACAGAACCTTGGTTAGGCTACACTTGGAATATTGCATACAATTCTGGTCGCCATACTACCAGAAGGAGGCTTTGGAGAGGGTACAGAAGAGGTTTACCAGGATGTTGCCTGGTCTGGAGGGCATTAGCTATGAGGAGAGGCTGGATAAACTCAGATTGTTTTCACTGGAACGACGGAGGTGGAGGGGCGACATGATAGAGGTTTACAAAGTTACGAGTGGCATGGACAGAGTGGATAGTCAGAAGCTTTTTCCCAGGTTGGAACAGTCAGTTACGAGGGGACATAGGTTTAAGGTGCGAGGGGCAAAGTTTAGAGGGGATGTGCGATGTAAGTTTTTTTACACAGAGGGTGGTGAGTGCCTGGAACCTGCTGCCGGGGGAGGTGATGGAAACAGGTACAATAGCGATGTTTAAGAGGCATCTTGACAAATACATGAATAGGATGGGAATAGAGGGATACGCACCCCGGAAGTGCAGAAGGTTTTAGTTTAGACAGGCATCAAGATCGGCGCAGGCTTGGAGGGCCGAATGGCCTGTTTCTGTGTTGTACTGTTTTTTGTTCTTTGTAGATTACAGCAGTAATGATACTTCAAAAGTAGTTAATTAGCTGTAAATGCTTTTGGGATGCCCTGAGGTCATGAAAGACGCTACATAAATGCAAGTCTTTTTACAAACTGGATGGGGACTGCTCAAATTCCAATCATGTAGGAATCATTTAGCTAGTAGATAAAGGAGACCTCCATCTCAACTCATCACAATCTGGTCTAGACTTGACCTAGAGGCGTTCTATTCTTCTGTGCCATATTGTTTGTTGCTGAATGGAATTCTGACATTAAGAGTCCCTTCCCCATTCATTTTCATTAGATCTTCTAACCGAGTATGGGATCGTAAAGTATTCATAGCAAATTCACAAATGAAAGGAAACACGTTATTGCAATAACTCGTGGCACACTTCAGGTATCCAGACAGCTTGTGAATAGTGGTACAATCTGCTGGAGAAGAGGATGATTGTCCAAATTCCCAGCTTTTATAGCTGATGGTAGATTCATCCATCCATCTAAGAGGTGAAAACAGAAATAAGTGAAAGGCTTCTTTTTAACAGAATGCATTACTTTTTCTGTTTTTAAGTTGTGTACAAGACTTTCAGAATGTTAAAACCCCTGAAAGCACGGTCAGCCTGAGGGGAGTTTCTCGGTGTTGGCAGAATACATTGAAAACAGTCAGAAATTGTGGCTGGACATTTCCCACTTTCTGACATACGTTTGTTATGTTAGCAACAGATTTCTGAAGCTATCAGGATGATGTGGAAAATGAAGGGTTAATAGGGTTCACACAGCTGAATTTGTTTTTGTCTTGCTGAACCTTTCCATCATGAGACCTTGTTTTGCTCATCTATTGTAAGAGACTTGCTTGTACAATGGAAGCATTGGGAAGGGCAAAATTGCAAAGAAGAATTGGTATAGTAAAGTGTGAAAAAGAAGTGTATAAGCAATAGTAAGATAACCAAATATAGGCATATGAATAACCAGCTGTATTAATTCTGCATAAAGTTGTTGTATAAATATCTCTGCTGTAACCAATGATTTTTCAAGAGACTTTGGCATGCTGAAGGCTCTCCCCTGCATGCTTGTAATATAGATTTTCTGAGTTCAGCTCACTCTTGACTCTAAAGTGGTTTTGTCCCACAAGAAGAAAATAACACTTAAGGCCATTTATTGGTGAACAGATTGCATTAAATTGAGTCATATTGCAGATGCCAATTATTTAAGGACCTGCAATGTCAACTATAAATTGAGATGAAAGTTGGAACTAATGCAATTAACATTTTGTCAAATATAGTAAGAGGGCAGCAACTTGAAATGTGTGTTCCTATTTTGACTACCATTATTTTGTTTGCACAATATTGTAGCAAATGGTAGTTTAGCTAAAATAGGCACAGGACTCCAAGAAGAAGGCTATGTATGAGGGAGAGGATCTGCAAGACCAGCATATTATATCTGGAAAAGCAATGAGGTAGGGAATTGCCTATCTCGATCATTGTATATTAAATGGAACTGTCTTCATTAATGTGTTTCGTAGACACCTGATATTTGTTGTCAACACAAAAACATGATGAAGTTCACATGAAAAAGTACATGATAACAGTTACATGACAATGTCATGAATGACATACAGCATTCTTGGCTTTTCCACTTCCCCAAGTGAAGGAAGCTTACCGAACATTTTTCAATAAGATAATGCTTTTTAATGTCACATGTTGTTGATTTTATTTAATTGCCTATAAGGAGGTTTAGTTGTCAAATTCATGACCACGCTTCAAGATGCACTGCTTTAATCATGAGTTCTACCAGAGCTATCACATATGAACAACACACAAGGAGAGTCATTTTCACCTTCAGTGTCTGGATGGTAAACTGGCCGGGCTGATTGCCTGTTTGTTACAGAACCCACCAAATTTTAATTTCCTTTCATTTAAATAGAAATAAAAATCAGGTGGGTTCTATAAAATGGCAACAATCCATTCTGAATATTTACCACTCAGATGATGGTGAAAATTATTCCAAATTATACTTATTACAAGGCCATAGTTTAAATCAAATTGTCCCAATATGTTGCAGCATTGGCAAATCAGAAAGAATGTTTTCAAACACTTTCATAAAGAAAAGTTCAAATAAATGCTTACATTTGTGTTTTTGTTTTTATTTAAATGATTTTACGGTAAATATAGGGGCACACAGTGGGATACCCACAATATATATTTGCAGTTTGAAAAGTCTATTGAGTAATTATTGTACAAAAAGCAACTACAAATTGATCAATCTATTAAAAATCCTTAAATGATAAACAATTCTCATTGCACCCAATCTAACAACTGCAGTAAACTTAAAAAACATCATTAGTCTATTACCGTGTCTGGCAGATTCTTCTCAACATTCACCAGAACAGGCATGCTTTTATCCAATGTAACAGCTATTGTTATTTTTATATCATTCTACACTGTTGTTAAATTGGTACTGAAGGCTATATCCTAACCATTAACTATTATTAAAATAATTTTGAGCTATAGATTTCTGTGAGTTAGATATATATTAATTTTTCCAGATTCACATTCTTTATGTTAACTAACCAAACATATAATTATCTTTTGTATATTGGGAGACAAAATTAAACTACAAATTAACTGTAAAAAAATGATTGCATTTCAGGAAATCTTCTTTCTCGTATAAAATACTGCATCATAGAAAATACCTATTAATATTTCACTATGAATTCCTGAGAAGAGAACTTTAATCATAAAAAATGGCAAAGTCTGTATATTTACCTCACAATAATATTATACTATTATAAAGAAAGTTAGAAATGTACCAATGTGAGAATTATTTATGGAATAAATTCAAATTGAAAAGAAACTAGAGAAAGTTATCAAGATTTTTTGTACAATATTTTGTTTCATTTTCCATAAATGTGGATATAACATCACATCGTTTAACATAGAATTAACAGCACATCAAACAGATCATTCGGCCCAGCAGGTCCATGCTGGTGCTTATGCTCCACACAAGTAATGATGTCACCAGCAACTTATACACTGTGAAGTAAATGACTAATCACATTCATAATCCCGGATAAGCAGGTTATTAGAACCTGTACGTGGTGTGTCAGACACAATAGATTTTAACATTTTTGTTTAAATACTTTATCCTTCTCCCTTTAATTTGCTAATTTTGTGACTATGCTGCTGATATATATTGTCCTTAAGTTTTCACTCCATGCTTGAATTCCATCTCTTACCTTCATCATTTGACTCAGGAATCAAATCATGTGTAGAATAAACCAGGGCAATCCACCTGTTCTCAATGTCTGCAATGTCACTTCTCAGAAATATATTTGTCACGATGTTCTCTATAAAGCAAGATGCCCACCACCTCCTTTGCACCATCCCTGGGTACTGGAGAAGTTCAGCTGCATTTTCATAAATTCATAGCATGAACTTTGGAACTCCTTCTGATTTTCCACGTTAGGTGGAAAAAAAGCATAAGAAGCAATAAAGAAAAACATTTGGAATGCCATACTTCAAATTTCAGCAAAGTACAAAGATCTGAAGTGATCTCACAAGCTTTATTTAAAAGCCACGTGTCCGCCCCCTTTAATGAATTAAAAAATAATTCATGCACGTCAGACTACAGTGACAGATCACATTTCTGAAATTAAAGTCCAAGATGTATTGCATATATTTTGTTTAGTTCTTCAGTGATCCCTGGTGTAAGAAGGCAGTGTTCCGAGGAGATGTTGGTAAAACTCAAGACTTTGCAGCCTTCAAAGGCAGTGAATGAGAGGGGAAGCAAATAGCATTTTATAAGATGCAAAAGGTTAATGCGGAACACAACTTCAAATTAAATCACATCTGTAAAACAAGGAGACATTTATCCAATCCAGTGAAAGGCAAGTTCAGGATTCATAGCATGAAGCACTCCTTCACACAAAGAGTGGTTGATAACTGGATCAATAGTAATGGCAAAAACACTGGAAGCATTCAGGAGGCAGTTGGATGCTGTGATACTGGAACTGTAGGTTTTCATGACATTTAACCAGATAAGGGAAATGGTGTCCCTCATTTCTGTTATCTCTACTTATCTGTATGTCATTCCTCATCAGCACTCTGTGATAATTCTAGAATGGTGAGGCAAAACCAGGATGATGGCATTAACCCTCAGCTTGCATTGCTGAATAAAGCAAGGCATCCTGGACCTCTCTTAGGAAACATCATTAGCATTGGCACAACAGCGCATTATAAAATTTTGCCCAAAATCAGAGACCGGGCAGTCCTAATGTAGCTGCAGGTTGGCTAAAAGTAGAACTTGATAGGAACTTACAGTTTAGCCCATCCAGACATTTACAGCCATGTTCATTACTCAGTCACACCATTTTCTTTTATGCCTGACTTGGAACCAAGGCCACATTCTTCTATTATCTGTTGATTTAATAATCTGTTTAGTTTTTGTAAGCTTCAAGTGAACCAGCATCTACACAGTAATTGACGTTTTGAATTACAGAAATCAACAATGGGTAACAGTGCCCTAGAGCGACAAGTTCAGTTATATTTTGATTTCACCTCTTGCTTCTTCCTCCTCCCATTAGCTTTTCTCGATTCATCACCACGAACTTCTGCATTTCCTTCTCAAGAATTCTGGGTTTCCTCCGGGTGCTCCGGTTTCCTCCCACAAGCCAAAAAGACTTGCAGGTTGGTAGGTAAATTGGCCATTATAAATTGTCACTAGTATAGGTAGATGGTAGGGAAATATAGGGACAGGTGGGGATGTTTGGTAGGAATATGGGATTAGTGTAGGATTAGAATAAATGGGTGGTTGATGGTCGGCACAGACTCGGTGGGCTGAAGGGCCTGTTTCAGTGCTGCATCTCTAAACTAAACTAAACTACAATAGCCCATTATTTTAATTGAAAACAGATCAATTCATATATCATTTTAACTTCATTGAGACCCACTACCAGTTTTACTGATGTTCATAAATGTGGGTTGTTACATGGACTGAATATCTCCGCCTGACATTGGCAGGTCAGGTAGCAAATAATTCATCACCCTCCTTACATAGATTAAATTACTAAAATTAACAAACCAACTATGAGGTGAATGGTTACTAGATGCATTACAACTCTATATTTGCCAATGGACTTAGTTGTACCCCAAGCTAACAGAATTGCATAGTTTCAATTAAGGTTCATTTTGGCTTTTGGAATATTTTCAAAGACTAAATTGTAATGGACTGACCGGTACCAGGAATTAGAAAATGGCCTCAGGACACAGGTTTAAATCCAGCACTGTCTGATGGAATGAAAGTCTTTTCCTTAGTTTTAATTGGGTTTAGGTGAAAGCAGTACTATCAATGCAATTTATTTTCCACATTTTCCTTGTACATCAAGCCATTACATATAGTTCCACCTGAATAAGCAGATGAGCATAGAACATCAGTATTGATAAACACTGCTAAAGCATTTAACATTTTGTTCAAAATTTCAAGTAATATAAGCATGGTATATGGGGAGAACTTCCAGAAAATACAGTGGGATAAAATACTTCATATATTATGCAATAAAAGAACAAAGCATAAAGAGATTATTATGCAAGAACATGATCAAGAGGCTTGGACAATAAGAATGAATAATGTGGAATTATTTAATTCCTGAAAGCATTGAAATCACTTCAGCAAAGGTGTGTTTTTCAGATGGGTTTTATTTTAAAGAATGTAAACTCTGAATTGCAGCTTCTTATACAAAAACATCCATTTCTCTAACTCCTCCCCTTCCAAACAGGAGTTCAGGTGCAGACGGTCAAACCATTTCTGTGGTTGTTGAAGGATATTGTCTATACTGAAGGATTAACAATTGTGCTAAATAACTGAAAGTGCCAAGAGATGAATGATAATCAGTTACAATTTAACAGTGGATTATCTTTTTCACCTGTTCATTTGTGAATGGGTAGAAAATCTAGTCCAATATAAGATTATTGGATTGAACAATAATTCATTGTTGTGAAGGTAATTTAGTGTGATCTATAAAGTGGATTTCAGAAGGCAGTATTGTAGAAATGGAATAAGCAGAACATTGCAGCACAAATAATACTGGCCTCTCATGCTTGTGAAAGTTCTAAGTCACAAAAATGATTTATCCTATTCAAGTCTGACAAAGAGGTTTGAGTCCTTTGATATTTAATTTACTTTCAAAGCTTCCTCACAATGTGCCACCTCAACCATACCTTTACACACCTCCGCATAACTTAACAAATCCTGCTCATTATCTAATCAGCCTTTTGTGGAGGAGAGTATAGGAAAGGTTTAAAGAAAAGCACTGCGCTCTGCATCAGTCATTTAGGAAAAAATATGGACTCATCTAAGAGCAGAAATGTTAAAACATGAAAAAGATTGATTATTTTTACAAATTTCCTTTTGCAAATATAAATCAAAATAAATACCACACATCCACACCATTGCTTCCAATATATCTTCCTTTTTCCTCAAGCGAGGAATCCCATCCACTGCAGGTTGATAGGGCCCTCAGCTGTGCACATCCTATTTCTCACATATCCTCACTGCCCGCCCCCCCAAATCCCATTTCTTCCCAGAACAACAGGGGCCTCCTCGTCCACTCCATCAGCTTCGACATTCAATGGATCACACTCCACCATCCCCAGCACAATACCACCAACAGACACATCTTCCTCTCCCCTCTTCTTTCAGCATTCCGAGGTTACCGTTACCTCTGCAACAGCCTGTTCCACTCTTCCACCACTTCTCTTCCCAGGCAGGCACAGGAGCTGTAACACCCACCCTTTCATCTCTAACCTTCCTTCCAGGAGAAACAGTGATTTACTAGTACTTCTTTCAATTCAGTATACTATATTCATTGCTCATGATGCAATCTCCAATACTTTGGAAAGACCTAACACCGATTGGGAGATCACTTTGCTGATCAGACGAGGTGAGATTGGCAGCATTATGCTACCAACTTTGAGAAAAGCAGGGTTGCAGTTCCAAATTCCTAGAGTGATCAATTACTGTTCAGATAGCAGTACTTTTTTTTTTGCAGTAAAAAGTCTGCAGCACCCTGCTTACTCCCCACAGTAACAAGATGACATTCTAAAGTTCTTGCCCCATGCCCTCCCATAATGCTAGAAAAATGCATGGGCAACTGCCCTCCATGCTAACCCCAGTCCCAGCATTTTGGGCAGTCTGTCCCAGGACAAACTGGTAAGGATAAGGAATTTCAGAACTCCATTATTTTAATCTGAAACTAGCTGACAGGGGATGGCAATTATCAGCAGCTCAAGCAAGAAAAACCAATACACAATTTTATATACAGCTTCAGTTAAAATTGCTACATAAATGTTCAGCTGCAGCTAGCAAGTGCAAGGAAAATTCTAGATGCCATTGAATTAACAGAACTGCAACAAACAGAAACCCTTAAAGTTGTTTTATTTAACAATGTTTAAACATACAATACAAACAAAATAATGTTTACCAAGTATGCACACATTTTTGTGTAAGAACCCCAACATGACTAATAAGGCCTCTGAAACATTGCTTAATTATGAACATAAGATTGAAAATCAACACATTACAAGGTGAAAATTCGGAGCAAACTTATTGAAAGTACAATTATTACGATGATTTACTATGAATAATTCAGTATTTCCACTGAAGTTAATAACTTAAGACTGCCACATGACTACTGGCTGTTTAATTTTTACTGTGTCCAGGCCTCATGTGCATTATATCAATCAGATGCATGCATGTATAAATCAACTCTAGAAAAATCAGAGTTCATTACTATTGCTGCTGTATCTAGTTAAGTTGGCAGCGAATATGAACCATTCTAGTTGGAGGAGAAAATTTACAATTCTAATAATCAATCATTTCAAACTGTTATAAAGGATGACAGTTTAGTTGCATTAAAAGATTTTTAATGACCAGATAGATGAATAGAATGTGCAAGACGGCACAGGAAGCTATGAAACCCTGGACACTAGTCTGTATGCCAAGTCTTGGCTATTTATATTTTTATACACACACGCACACACCATCTCAGACTGTGCAAGGAGTTAACATGGTTCTACTGTACTGTCCACCTATATTCAGCAGATTGCAACTCGTGATTACTGGAATTTTGAGACACAGTAACACAAGGGAACTCAAAAAGACAGTGTGAGCTTCTGTAGAAAGTAATGTATTTTCTCCTCCGTTTTATCCCCAGTAATCCCAGTGTTACACACCTTCTCCACCAAAAAGCACAGGCCACTGACTCCAAGAACCATTACCTTAGTAATGGGCTCACAACAATGAGTTACTCCATAATTTTCTGCGCCATTCACATATTTTTATATATATACACACACACATATTTTCGGTATGTCAGCCCAATCAGAAACTAAAAAACTCTATGTACAACTGCTTCTGCATGTTCCAGTTTTGGATGCTCCTCGTTGGGACAAAAGGCATGGAGAGTTTTGCAGCCCATTGCTGCTGGAAGGCAACAGCAATTGTACACCTTTGTGAAGTCAGAACTCCAGTCCATCCTCTTGGCAGTAGGGTGGGCAAAAAGCATACTACAAAACTGATCAGATTTGCATTCTCTGATATTCAAAAAAACTTTTAGATAACTAATTTGTGGAAACAACTGTTAATCTAGTTTAGAAAAGTAATTAAACATACCCAGTGTATGGAATCCAATGGTAAATAAAAACTTAATGATTTGTTGCTTTTGATTTTCCATTGGTATTTGAGCCATATATAGGTGGTGCATATGCTATTGTTAAAAAAAATTTTAAAAATGGAAGCAACTTGTGAGCAAGTTACTGTTTTAAGATTCTAGTCCTCAACCTGAAATTAGTAAATATGTCTGCAAGAGCTTCATCAGATTACCTAGGTCATAATTTTAAAATGGCCAAAAGTCTAATTTGTGCACCCTGAACCTTTGAAATTTTTTGAAGGTTTTTTTGTCGAATGAGAAAATTATGTATGTTAAGAAAGTGCAGTTGGAATGTTATTAAAGTTGACTCGTAGACATTCTTTCAAACATATCACTTCCTGTGCTGAAAGTTAAAATTTCATTTTAACATGACAAACAAAGTGACAATGTTACAGAAGCTTTATTATAGATCAGGTTTAAATTAGACTTTAAATAGTACAAGGATTCTCCATCAGTAAATAGGAAGGTGTAAGTTACTTCTTTTTGGAATATACAAGATATTTCATAAATAACTAGCTGAAAACAATATACCCTTTTACCAAGTGTTACTGACAATTGTGTTTTGTCAGGGCAGCTATTTTTCTTTCTCTTCTACAAGTCTCAGATCACATGCAATCTCACCACCACCAATATAACATACTGTCCATTCTTTCAACTCTTCCTGCCATTCCTGATCATTTGCAGCACCAAGAGAGGGTGAAAGGTAGACTCAAGCTAGTTTGTTGCTGAGTGTAGACTAACGAAGATCTGAGGTCATGGCAAAGACTGGATTTGAATCAATGCTCAACCATAAGCCCTGTTTTTTTTGCAAGATCCCCATAAGTATAACCAGGGCCTGGTTAGAATAATATCTGAAAGTAGAGTATACTGAGAGAAATCGAAATAATTTTTCAAGAAAGGAGTGTTATATTCCAGAAAACATAGCATCTGATTCAATTATAAAGCTTTCAGGTTCTAGCAGAGATACACCAGTGAATTTAGAATGACCCCATGAAGATTAAAGTACAGCTTTCTTCATTATTAAATTAAGTTTTCTTCTTCAAGTCCTCAAATCTACGAGACAGATCATCAAAATCAATATCTTCTGAAGCTGTGGAAGTGCCACCAACAGATGCTGTTGGTAAGGTGTCAGGCACAGACGGCAATTCTGGTATTGTCACGTTATCGTAAACAAAGCCGCATGAAGCAGGTGGTGGTCCTGGCATCTGCCGAGGTGCAGGAATTGGGACTGAAGGACCTATACAATACAAATAATAACATAAATTACAATGTAGTATCACATCTGCTAACATTAGTCTAAAAAACATCACAGTGAACTATATAAATAGTTTAAACCAAAAATCTGTATCGACTTACCAGGAAGCTTGGGAGAAGGCAAACGAGTGTCAGTACTTTTAACATCATCAATCTGTTAAACAACACCAATTATCAGTAATACAATTTAGTCAACTTTAACCACAGCAATGTCACTACCAACTGCAAGCTGTGAAGTGGTAAAGGGGAAGCACATGCTTGGAGGAAGGCCCTGGCCTACATAAACTGTCTTTGCAAGGGGAAGTTAATCTCAAAGCAGGCATGCTGCTTTGCAAAAGGACCTGGATTAAGCAGTTGATGTTAAGTCTAGAGTATTGCATTCTACGTAGTGATAGAAGCGCTGATCCAAATCATTCTTCTGTGGCAGACCTGTAATCCAATACCCAAGACAGGCAGTCGACAATACTCCAAGGCAACGGTTGAAAGATTAATCACCCAATCTGGTTCATTAATGGCACCTGACACTGGAGGGTCTTTCCACTCAATTGCAGGTAATCCCGACAGATAGGTTGGTCCCATCCAGATAAGCAGTGGGTTACAGCTCTGGTAAACTGCACAATTGTAGATGATTAAGCTCCAGCAGTACTCCTGAACACATATAGGGTCCCAAAGCCTTGGCTCGCCAAGCACATTTGTTCTAAGGCTCACTCCCTGCCCACCTGATCCTGTCCCCATCTAATGCCTGAACACTCAAACACATTTGCTGATCCCAATGTTTGTTGATAACAGTTATTGTTTCTACATAAGAAATAGAAGTGCAGAATATGTTTTAAATGGTGAAGTAATAGTAAATGTTGCTTTGCAGAGGGATTTGGGTGTCCTTGAATCGCAAAAAGTTAACATTCACTTACAACAAACAAGAAAGCAAATTGTATTTTAGCCTTTATTCCAAGGGGGTTGGAATACAAAAGCAAGGAAGTCTTGCTGCAATTATACAGACCACGCCTGGAGTACAGTGTACAATTTTTGTCCCTTTATCCAGGAAGGATATACTGCCTTAGAGGGAGTGCAACACAGGCTCACTTAATTGATTCCTGGGATTAAAAGGCTGTCCTACGAGGAGAGATCGAGCAGAATGGGCCTATAATCTCTGGAGTTTAAAAGAATGAGAGGTGATCTCATTGAGATATCTTCTCTGTTTCGGCATGCCCATCTCCCTTCTAAAACAATTACCATCATTCCCGTCCTCAAAATGCCAACAACTGATCAGCCTACCCTCTCTACTTCTGTAAATTTCTCCAGCCTCACATCCTGTCCCGTGCTTTCCAATCTCCTCCTTCCACCTTCAGTAATGGAGCCTTTAACCTCTTCAACTTTCCTCCCAAAATCCTTCATCCAGCCTTCAGAACACCACACTTCAAATAAGCTTTCAGTCACTTCTCTTTAACCACTTGGAAAAGTTCAGTGCTATTGTCTTTTCTCCCATGAAGCACCTTGGGATTTTTTCTATGTTAAAGGCCCTATATCAAATGCAAGTTGTTGCAAAGTCAATGTTAACTCAAAAAAACAGGCAATCACAATGCAACTTGTTTAACTGGGAATACTGGTTAAACTTCCAGTCAACATCTTTCGTTAACAGCAACTGCATAGAATTACATAGAAAGTACAGCACATTGGGCGGCACCGTGGCGCAGTGGTTAGCACCGCAGCCTCACAGCTCCAGGGACCCAGGTTCGATTCTGGGTACTGCCTGTGCGAAGTTTGCAAGTTCTCCCTGTGACCGCATGGGTTTGCGCTGGGTGCTCTGGTTTCCTCCCACCGCCAAAGACTTGCAGGTGATAGGTAAACTGGCTGTTGTAAATTGCCCCTAGTGTAGGTAGGTGGTAGGGAATATGGGATTACTGTAGGGGTAGTATAAATGGGTGGTTGTTGGTCGGCACAGACTCGGTGGGCCGAAGGGCCTGATCTCAAAAAAAAAGACAAACAGGTCACTCAGCCCAACTGGTCTATGCTGGTGTTTCTGCTCCACTTGAGTCTCCTTTCACCCTACTTCATCTAATTTTCTGTCATGCTACCAAAAAAATGAATGCCCAGGCAGAAAAACAACAGTGAGGGACATGCTAGCAGCTATATTGAAAGTGTTTTCCCAAAACTACCTACTGTGTAAAACTAACACCCATGTGACCACTTAATTCATCATCCATCTATTTAGTGGGCAAGTGTTAGTGTAATGTAGCGTATAATTTGAATGGCTGTATTAAGAACTATAAAAATATAAATTTAAGCCTATATGTGTTATTTAAACTCTAGATTTAAAAAAATTAAAATTCTAGAAAAAAATGGTTCACTGATAAATACTAGTAAAAAAAGGAGTCCTAATATTCTGTAACTTAATGTCAGACACAAAGATACAAGTTTACACAAAGCTAATGGCCAAACATGCCAACAAAGTAAATAAAGCACAGCTTTGGCTTTTCTGAATAAATCGCAAATCAAAAACATATTTAATAACACATTAATAAATTACCAGTTCAGTTTCAGCGGATTGTGCATTCTGAACACAAGTCAAGTTGAGAGATTATTTATTAAAGATTACACATATTCAGAGAATAAATCTGCAAATAACATATTTTTGACTTGTTACACAGGGAAGCCAGTGATTTCCTAAAAATGTTAATATTAATGGGGCCTCCAGAAAATGAGGCAAGCTGGTTAGTGAAACGATTTGCAGTATTCCTTTTGTGCATATATGTAAGTACTATTTCATAATCAGTGGGATTACATTTTACAACATATCAGTGCACTGGCCACAGCCTCCAGAAACTTTGGGGGAGATTTTTCAGCACCTTCTGTCAGTTAGATTTGTCCATGCACGTTTAGGTTTTTAATGTTTTGCATGGTTATTTGCTAAAAGTGCAAGCTAATAATTTTGCAGCGAAGTAAACAAAGCATGCAACTGTGTAGCTCCTTAACCAATCAGATTGAAGAATTGTGAAATTAACAACTCAAGGACCGAGAAAGAAGTATAAATTAGAGTGGGTGAATTCAATGTCACATCAGGTACAAAAAGAGAAATAAAGATAAGGAAAGACTGGATTGAGAGAGAAAGAGACAGAAAGGAAAGGAAACAATTATATTTTACATTTTTAAAAATCTCCAACAATTAAAACCTGAAGGCTTGAGACTCCACACTTATAATAGATAATTTTGAGTGCCAGAGGCAAAATGTCAAAGGTTTAAGTGGACCATGGGATACTGTGCAAATTAACATTTAAAATGTTTTGATGGTTACATCCCTTAGGCACAACAGAAGGAATACTGACTTTCTAACATCATGCAAGATTAAGATTATGAGCCAAAACAGCATGGCTGAGGTGCAATGGTGTTAGAAGTATTAATGTATGGCTGAAAGCGCTGGAAGTACAATTAAAACATCTTTCCTGATTATCCATTCTCCCCATTGGCCAGTCTGAGGTCAGTTCTTGCAAAAGAACCTCAGCAACTTACAGATTCGTATGTTGGTGGGTGCATTGGTATCGGAGGTGGGTTACCCCCCATGTTGGGTGGCTGGAAGTTGTTGAATGGCTGATAGGTGTCCACTGGCAGACTGTTATCCTAAGAGAAACAAAAAGACAAGATTCAAGTATTCAAATACCAAGCATACCACCCCTTCCAATACAACTTTGATCTGTTTTGCTGACTACCACAGCATCAGAATATCTGATGTCCGGATTATCAAATCAAGCAGGAGCACATAATTTGGCTTAAACTATTCTTATTTACTGGTAGGTGGGGGCATTATTTTTCCACCCCACCCATAAGAGAAGAAAACAAGGGATGTGCATCCTCATCGCAATCCTAAACCAACAATTTAGATAATACAGAATGCATTTGAATTGGAAGATATCCTTGAGAATAATTTTGCAAACCACATTTCAGTAGACACATCCAGCAGATTTAAGTCCAAGTTACGTAGAGTGAGATTTGGTGACATATTTGTCGTTGTACCACACCCATCCAGGAAACAGGGCAAGCTGGTCAGGAAATCAAGAGTTCTAATATGATCAGCCATATTCCATTCAAGTTGTCAGCCTAGCAGAGTAACTGAAGCATTACTTCACCAGAAATCACCAATGTTAAATATATGACAGATGATTAGTAGATGCTGCAGTGATAAATCACTGAAAGAATACATTTTAATGTTTAGCATGAAATATTAAAAATAAAACATTTAGTTTTATGCAAAAAAATTCAAACATGCCAAAAATTATCCAACCAAAAAAATCTAGTTGAAGTTAAAGAACAAGTAGCATTCTTATCTGTAGAAAGGACATCATTCATGCAATAGAAACACCTGTTTTATTAAGCCAGAGGATTTACAGCCTGAGCTTCATCAGAAGTTTCAGAAGTATGCACTTGAAGAAAATCCTTAACAATAAAGGTTATGACTGGATATAGTTTGTCAAATAACTTTCGGTAAACCCATTCAGGATTTTTTTTTTAAAAAACAGCCCACCCTGAGCATGTACTCCCAAATGAAAGACAATTAAGTTAACACAACTAGAACTAGAATCATAAAGACAGTATGATTCAAGTTATACTTTGCATATTTTGCATGATTATAATCATAATCAATGCTCTCTTGGCAAGCCTACCATTCTTCACTTCATCTCATGCAAAGCTCTGCTATCAACATCAAGTTCTGCTCACCCATCACCCATGGCCTTTCTGGCTCACATTGGCTCCCGGTCTCTCTTGCTCCAAGTTAAAAAATGTTTTAACACATTTAACTTCCCTCATGGCTTCACCCTTCCTATTGCCAAACTCTCTGTTGCTTGTGCATCTCCCGCTATTTGCTTCATAATTGGTGTCCATGTCTTCAACTGTCCAGAACGGAGAGGAATTTCCTCCTTAAACCCCTCCTTCCACCCTCTTCATGGTTAAGGCCCTCTTTAAAACCCCCCTATTTGATCAAGCTTTTGGTCACTCCTCCTAATATGTCCTCCTTTGTCTCACCAACCATTTTTGTCTGATTACATCTCTGTGAAGTGCCTTGAGACCTCTTTTTTTCATTAAAGGCACTACAAAAATGCAAGTTGTTGCTCTGGGCAGAAGTGAAATTGCAGACAGACTTAAAGTGTGAAATGTTTGCTGTTTAAAACATACTTACTAGTCCTTTTCTTGGAGGGTATGAGAATGGTACAGACATAATGCCTCCAGTGGGTGCTGTGAATCCTCCACTTCCTCCCCCACCAGGTCCACCCTTATCATCATTATCTACATCAATCAAATCTGCTTCCACTCCAACTGGAATTTCACCCTAGAAATAATAAAGAAAAGCCCTTCAATTAGTAAAGAATATAATTGTACCAAATAATAAAGCACCAAGATCCTAAAAATTTCAAAGTACACAGAAAGATAGGAAAAGGCAAGGTTTTTGAACACAAGGATCAGAATTTTAAAACTAAGGCATTGCCAGACTGGGAGCCAACATTGGTCCGTGAGAGCACAGGCATGTTGGATGAACAAGGCTTGGTATAAATTATGATAAAGGCAGCATAATTTTGGATAACTCAAGCTGATGGACAGCGGAAGATGGGAGACCAGTCAGAAGCTCACTAGAATAGTCGAGTCTGGAGGTAAGAAAAGAACAGATAATGTTTTCAACAGCAGATGAGCTGAGGGAGTGGTGGAGACACATGATATTATGGAGGTGGAAGCAGGAGGTCTTTGTGATGGAGAAGATATAAGGGTCAGCAGCTCAGTTCTGGGTCAAATAGGACTCAGAATTAGCCAACAGTCCAGTTCACCCTAAGACTGTGGCCAGCGAGGGGAATGGAATCGGTAGCTAGAGAATAGAGTTCATGGCAAGGGTTGAAAACAATTGCTTTGATCTTTCCATTATTTAATTGGAGGAAATTTCAGCTCATCCACAATTGGACGTTGGATAAGAAGTCTGACACACAGAGGCAGCAGAGCGATTGAGAGGTGGTGGTAAGGAAGAACTGAGTATCACCATACATGTGGAAGCTGACATTGTGTCTTCAGATGGTATTGCTGAGGGACAGTACGTAGATGGGAAAGAAGGGGCCAAGGATAGATAAGTAACGGTGTCGGGGCAAGAGGAGAAGCCATTGTAGGAGATTCACTGGCCACAACGGGATAGGCAAGGATAGTTAGCAAGGGTTTTCCCATTAGAAATGTTTACATCAAAAGGATATTAAAAAGCATGGCTCAATCATGACATTGAAAGGAAGGTTTTGGGGACAAGGAATTTGATATGTTTTTATATGTTTAATATGTTAATACAACTGACTAAATAATTAAGTAGTTCACCTTGATTTAAAAATAAACTACACTACACCGTAAGGATGATTATTCATCCTTATGGCTATTAATGAACTGGACAAGTGTGGATTGTAGCTTCAGGTCAGATTGCATCTTACAATTGCTACAGGAGGCAACACTAGTCAGATGAACCGTGCTTATACATACCATGACAACAGAATCAGGCTCATATGGAACATTGTAGTTCTTTGCTATCTCGATTAAGTATCTCTCCACTAGAATTTTGGGTGGGGCTTCAACACTTAGCTTCAGCATAAGCTGAAAAAAAATGCAATCAATGAGAAAACCATGCAAAAAGATGAAAGCATAGAAATTCCAGAGTAACTACCACAGCAGGTTATAAATAAATAGTGCAGAACAAAAGTTAATGACTATTACTAGATTAGTGCATCCAATAATCAGACCTTCTACATAAACAACTTCACACTGGTCTAATTTCACATGTACACCCTTTTTAAATGTAAAGGAAGATATGGTGAGTCATGATGACTTATTAAAACTTGCCATGTATATGAGGTAGCAATAATTATTAACTCATACACTGCAAATGGTAGAATCAGAATCAGTAGGGCGGCACAGTGGTTAGTACAGCAGCCTCACAGCTCTAGCAACCCGGGTTCGGTTCTGCGTACTGCCTGTGCGGAGTTTGCAAGTTCTCCCTGTGACTGTGTGGGTTTCCTCCGGGTGCTCCGGTTTCCTCCCACATGCCAAAGACTAGCGAGTTGATAGATAAATTGGCCATTGTAAAAAAAAAATTGCTCCTAGTGTAGGTAGGTGGTAGGAGAATTGAGGGAAGGTGGGGATGTGAGAGGGAAAATGGGATTAATGTAGGATTAGCATAAATGGGTGGTTGATGGTCGGCACGGACTAGGTGGGCCGAAGGGTCTGTTTCGGTGCTGTATCTCTTACGACTACAGTATTTCTCAGTTTCAAAAAGGCCCCGTTGTGAGAAAATCCTAGAGTAATTTAAATTAAAAATGTTAATTTTCGACAAATGAATTCAACTAAATTGAAATCTTCAAAATTAAAAAAGGACCCTGAAATGACTAACAGTAATTGGAATTTTATTCATTTAATTTTGCCACTAAATATTTAGTATTTTAATGACAATTATTCAGAGAATCATACATTTCTATGGAAGGATGATTTTGATAGGATAAATCGTCTATATCATCTATTATCTTTGCAGTAAGTTTCAATATCTATAACTTTAGGGGCATCATTCCATTCAGTGTTTCATGGATCAAGATCTTTTGCCCAGTCGTAGTTAAACAATGGCTCAATGCTGCATCAATCTAACTTTGAGGGGTTACAGCTTTTCAGACTTCCTTTCAGTTTGCATTCACATCTGTCAGAATTTGTATTTTGCAATAAAGAGGTAGACCATCTTCCTCTAAGCAAAGCATTTTTTAAATTAGACTACATTTACCCTCTCATTCACAGTCCCTATCTGGTTTGTTCTGCAAAGTTTTCCATACTCCTTGCTGTATTTGGCACACAGCTGATCTGAAACCTACAAAGAAAGAAAACAGGATAGTTATCAAATATTGCCATATAGATTTAAGCAAAGTCTCAGAAATCTTGGAAGGGAAAAGAAGTAAAATGAAATCTCATGGAGAACTTGGATTCTTAAGCAAATAGAAGAACAATTTAGTGTGCCTGAGGCTGTTTTCATTTTGAACCACTAATATGTTAGTAAAATATAAAGTGATTTTACACCATTACTTTGACAAAAATGTTAAATATTTCATATTGTGAAAATCTAGGTCAGTACATCAGTGGTGATAAATAAAAGAGTGCCAACTATGAAACTCAAACAGCACTGAGTTATCAAGATTCTTTTCTCATGTAGTAATAGCACAGCCATTAGTGCAATTTTTCCTTTTATTCTATGGGCAAGGTCAACCTTAAAAAGCCTAAATCAAACCTTTAAATAATACATGAACTTACCTGTTCCTACTTCCCAAAGTCTATTTGCCTCCATGGCTGGACAATCCCACCCAAGACAATCACATTGTACACTGCTATTGCTACTTGATTGTTCAAACTTTGCCCATGGTGGAACAATGAGGTAAAGGATCATCCACACAGATAGCCTGACCAAGACAGGAAAGATTACTACAGCAGGCCAGAGTGGAAGTGTCAACTGTGAGTAAATTTCAAAATTTTTCAACATTTACATTGTTTGTTGAAGCTGCCAATTTCTTTACCACCCAGGCCATACAGCTAATATTGCAGATCTATTCCCTGAAGCAGCTCTGTCGTAAAAACCCATTATTATCGTCTTCTAGTTGGAGTAAACCATTAGTGCTGGGCCTATGGACCCAACCCATCTAAACAGAGCAAGTTAATGAAGTGAATTATTTCCATAGGAATAATTTATAACAGCAATGGAAAGTGAAAACGATCCCTCTTCGACTGTAGAGTACTTTTTTTAAAAACAAATCCTATGGTATTAATTCTTAGATGGAACTGGTGACATTGCATTGATCTATTTCATTTGCTGGTATTTATGTCATCAGGCAAAATACAAACTTGAAAGCAAAGAACCACAGATATACAATCTGAAATGATCAAAAACAATGAAATTCCATTGTTAAAAAAGTAAATCTCACAACACAGCACGACGGCTCACACTAAGTTTAGGCTCAGGGTGAAATCACACCATTTTTAGCAATCAATTCATTATGCTTTTAGCTACTGCTGTCTATGCTACAAAATCCATCCTTCCAGACTATTCACTCATTTTCTTTTAGCACACAAGATTAAATCATTGAGCATGAAAAATGATACAGGCTTTGAAACCAACGCAAATAAACAGATCAACACAAATTGGTGGAGCAGGCTCAAGGGGCCGAGTGGCCTACTCCTGCTCCTAATTTGTAAAACAGAAAAGCCCAGTGTAATATCTTGGAGATATTAAGCCTGTTCTCCAAACCCTATCCCCATTTTTCATATCTAGGATCAAACATGGTAACTCATATGAATAATGATCATTTCTGGCAATATTTTGGAAACACTACACTCTGCTTTCAGTAAGAAAGTTTACGCATGGCAACATAAACCTGCAGTCCTCATAATACGCAGATTACAATAACGACTCTAAATGTGGTCAATAATATCTTCAATTTAAAATTGCTTGAGACTTGAGCCATCTAAAAATGTAATTAAAAAAAAAAAGTATTCTTCAGCTAACTGATCTCCCTCCACAAAAACTGAAGTATTTGCTCAGTAAATTACACAGTTTATTCAATGATCCTGTGCTCCTAGTAAGGTGCCTTGCTCACTAGCAGCATGGGTCAGAGAATCAGCACAAGAGCCCCAGCTCAGACCAACGTTCCCATTAAGCAAGGCTTCCTATGGGAGCACATGATCACTGAACCTACCCTTGTGACCCTTTCACTTGCACCTCCACATGCAAATCTGAAAACAAACTCCATTGTTAAGGTGTGTAGTCAAATATCAAAATTCAGCAAGGACTAGCATCAGGTCAGAATAGAAAGTATAAAGCAAAGTACAGAGCTTACTGCTTTCTACATATGCTCAGAGAAATTGAGAAATATGGTACAATTGCATAAAGATTACACCTTCCAAGAGTACTTGGGTTGTGGTTGCTAACACAAGTCAATCTAAACAAGCTAACATCACACAAGCACTATCGCTTTTAAGCTAAAAAGTAAAACAAAATAAATAATGCATACAATACTTGATAGTTTACATAAACTATCAAGAGCGACAAATCTGGTTATAAATATTTTCTAATGCTCTACTTATAATCACTAACTGACAACTTAGCACCAACATCTCACATCAAACTTGGCATGCAGAATACATGCAAAATAGCAGCAGGATATTGTAGCCTCACTATCTCCACCACCATTCACTAGCTACTTACTATTTTCAACTCTGTTACTTCATTTTGTAACCTTAGGGCAGCCCAGATTAGTGTTGAGACTGCCTCTTCCAGACCTGGGTCCAGTTCCCTGAGTGAAAAGGGGCAGATGAAGACCATAAATCAGCTATAATCCACTTAAACAAATACTTACAACTCTGAGTTCAGCTACTTCATTCTGTAGTCGTGGGGCAGCCCAAATTAGAGTGGAAATAGACTCACTGAGACCTGGGTCAAGTTCCCTAAACGCATGGGGAGAAAAAGGTAGATTACAAATAAAACATATCATGTAGCATTTGCAGTAGACTTTTCAGCTTATCTAGTTTCTGCAATGCTTTCGACCACATCTTTTTTTTTTAAAGTCAGTCAGTTGCTCGCCATGAGCGTCTAGTCCACCAAAATCAAACTACAGAGAAATGTGCACTCACTTGTGGCGTTTTTGTTTTCCCAATATGAAATATACACTGTCTTCCAGTAGGGATATACCCTAGTTACCCAAATCCAGAGTGCTTAGGTGAAGATTAGCAAAGGCAATGCTTAGGGCCTATTCCCAACTGTATGTGGGTCCAGGGGTTATACCAGTTAAAACTGCAGATTACCATGCTATTCTCTGGGAACAGCTTGTAAGATTACCAAGAGTCAAGTGGGAAGAACCCCAGACTCACTGGCATTTCTACCCTTTCAGGTGCCATTACTGAGCCAGACTAGCTAGTCAATCGTTAATTTTACCCTGGATCTATCTGGTTAAAATTTAGGATAACTGAGTTTACTCGAGTGCTAACCCTGTTTAGTTTCCATTCCCCCACCAATTCCCCACTCACCTCCATCCCCCTTGCTCTCATCCAAAACAGAACAGTCAATAGCTGATTGTCAGACAACTTAAAAGTTGTATGTGCTTCTAAACAGAAGCAAATTTTAATTTTGACAGAAAATAGATCGATGAATCCCAACATAATAGCGCCTTGTCCAGGCAAATAAGGGATAGTGGTAAATATGAATATGCAACTAAATGCAATATAATTTACTAACTTAACATTGTGCACAACTTCTCTTAACCAATTCATTCAAATGTGTTAATTTCAGTGTTCAGAAACATTGGGATAATATTTAGATGCTTCACAGAGCAAGGCGATAGTGTTGAACACTACCACAAATCATTCCACGGATAAACCCTTTTTCTTAATTGTACTGCTTAAAGGATCCTTTTGTAGTTTCATTAGGGTTTCTTTTACGTAGCAAAATAGTGAATGGTGTGTCCTAAGGCATGAGTACAGTAACTATTGTCTTTATTGTGGGTTACAGAGGCAGTTAATAGTATGTAATAGCTGTAGAGTGTTGGCAGAAGATGCACGTCAGCAACAATGCAGCATTTGCACCGATTTTCTTTCCTACCTTGTTCCTCTCCAACAAAATGGCTCTGTTACAAATTTAAAGTTAGTATCATGTGACTTTTCATCTTTCGGTTGAATGAAAATACTGACTTAATTAATAAAAAGTTCTCTCTACACTTTAACAAGATTTCTAATTCATAGAAACACACTAATATTTTGCTGTTTAGTCACATATGACATTAAGACCAGTGAAAAAACATGCACAACCAAAAGTCTGCAAGTTTTGTACAATAACAACGTTGTGTTGTATTTACATACTTCATTGATTGGATCATGCCAAAGCGTGCAAGCAACAAATCACAGTACAGCTCCAGAATCTCCATAGCTTCCACCAAGTAGTCCTCTCGAATGATGTGCTCAACACGGATTCGAGCCCTTTCATCCTTCCCTGTTGAAAGATAATCTGCAATTTCCTTCCTGGCTTTCTGCGCTAATTCAGCTGTAAGAGCAATCAAAGAATAATGAACAGGGCAACATTTTTCAATGGGAAAAAAGGCAATCTTCTGTATTAGTTTAACAGTTAACATTTTATGTAACAGGTAAATGAGCCACAGAATACAGTACCAAAGAGCTGGACCACTGAGCAGTAGGTAATTACCCACCAACAATTCGGCCTTAGTGGTCCAGCTTCATTGAGTACAGAAAATCTTTTATAAACTGTGATATTAAGACCACAAAGACAATGACCATTAATAATATCAACCAGAAAGCCTTTAGTAATTTCATTTAAAAAAATACTTACTTTTCTTTTTCTCCAGTAGCTTAAGCCTGTTGATGACAAGTCGTAGGTTGACCCGCAAACGTTCAGGTCTAAATCCTGATCGCAGCATCACTGGATCTTTAAAATTGAATCAACCTAGCAGAGATTTGAAAGAGTAAACTCTAAGCAACCAACTAATGAATGGAAAGGTTTCATCTAGGTTATAATATTCATCCTATTTCAAAATGACAGTCATTTATACCAGCTAGTAACTTATACCAAATGTAAAGTAAGAACATGTGTGTTGATTTCATCCTTCCCTCAAACACTATTGCCTGAATCCTGTACTCTCATCCTTGTTTACAAATTTTTCTAAGGCCTTATCCAACCCTATCTCTGCAAATTTGTTCAGTCCTAAACCCCATGCTGAATGTCACTTTCCTCTGATCTCAGCCTTTTGTACTTTCTGGAACTCCCTCCCTAAATCTCTCCATCTTTAACAAACTTCCCAAAACCCAATTATATTTTTTATTTTATATTTATATTTTTAAAAATTCTTCAATAAAGCCTACAATTGCCCCTCCTAGTCTCTCCATTCTTGGGTTGGCAGCCATATTCCTTATGCCCATTTGTAAAACACCTTGAAAAATGTTTTTATGTTAAAGGGACTATATTATTTTGTATAGAAATTATAACATGAAAAGAAGCCATTTAGCCCAACCAGTCTGTGTTGGTGTTTACCCTCCATGAGCAGTAGTCCTGATCTCATATCCATCTTTCCTTCAACCAGCTGTCTAATCTTTTCTTAAATACTAACACAGTTTCAATCACTAACTTTGCTGTGATAATTTTAAATACATGACCCCTGATTAGCCAACTCCCCAACAAGAAAAAAATTCTCTTTCCCTATTCACTATCAAAACTACAAAATCATCTTAGTCTTTTCTGTTTCAGTGGAAATTATCTAAGTACCTCAAATCTCTCCTCATAAATGTAGTTTCCCATCACTAGCATCAACCTAGTGACCATGTATAAAAGGATCTCCTTTCATAAAAAGGAGGGGGTTGTATTTGGCCCCACTCCTGACCACTGCATAATTCTAATTTGAATTTAGACAAATACTTTGTGTGCTCCACATTTAATGTAATTATATAGATCTTTTCAGCCAATTAAGCACTTTTTAAGTCACTGCTGTAATGTAGGAAACAGAGTAAATTTGAGCAATACAAGGTCCCAGAAACAGGAATGAAATAAATGACCTGCCTTAGGTGCTGGCTGAGATATAAATGTTGGCTAGGACACCAGGAGAACTATGGGATCTTTCATCTCCAAATGAAAGGGCAGACGAGGCCTCGGTTTAACATCTCGTCTGAAAGACAGTGCTTCTGACAGTACATTGAAGTGTCAGCCTAGATTTTGTGCTTAAGTCTTTGGAGTGGGGCATGAAACCCACAAATCTTCTGTCAAGAGTGGTACCACTGAGCCAAGGTTGACATCTGACAGGATCTCAGTACTGACCCAAACAACGAAGCTTTCGATATTTAATTATGTGAAGGAACCTCAACTTCACAGAATCGTTACAGCGGAGAAGGCAGCCATTTGGCCCACCGTGTCCACGCTAGCTCTCTGAAACAGCAACTCTCTCAGTTCCATTCCCCTGCCTTCTCCCCATAACCCTGCACATTCTTCCTTTTCATATAATTGTCTAATTCCCTTTTGAGTGCTTCAATTGAACAAACAACTCCTTTGTTCTCAGGCAGCACAATCCAGACCTTAACTACTCGCTGCGTGAAAAAGTTTTTCCTCAAGTCACTTCTGCTTCTCTTACCAAATACTTTAAAACTACCCTCTCGTTCGCGACCCTTTCACAAGTGGGAACAGTTTCTCTATCTTCTCTGTTCAGTCCCCTCATTATTTTGAATATCTCTATCAAATCATCTCTCAGCCTTCTCTTCTCCAAGGAAAACAGTCCTAACTTCTCCAATCTATCGTCATGACTGAAATTCCTCATCCCTAGAACCATTCTCATGAATCTTTTCTGTACTGTCTCCAATGCCGTCATGTCTTTCCTCAAGTGTGGCACCCAGAATTGGACGCAATACTCCAGCTGAGCCTGAACTAGTGTCTTACACAAGTTCATCATAACTTCCTTGCTCTTGTACTCTACGCCCCTATTAATAAAGCCTGTATGCTTTATTAACCATTCTCTCAACCTATCCTACCACCTTCAATGACATATGCACCTTGGTCCCCTCTGCTCCTGTACCCTTTATTCATATTGACTCTCCATGTTCTTCCTATCAAAATAAATCACCTCACATTTCTCTGCATTGAACTTCATCTGCCACCTGTCAGCCCACTCCACCAAATTGTCTATGTCCTTTTGAAGTTCTGCTCTATCCTCCTCACAGTTCACAATGCTTCCAAGTTTCATCTGCAAACTTTGAAATTGTGCCCTGTACACCAAGGTCTAGGTCATTAATATATATATGAAAAGCAAGGGTCCCAACATTGATCTTTGGGGAACTCCACTACAAACCTTTCTCCAGTCCAAAAAACATCCATTAACCACTACTCTCTGTTTCTATCATTCAGCCAATTTCGTATCCATGTTGCTACTGTCCCTTTTATCCCACGAGCTACAAGTTTGCTCACAAGTCTGTTGCATGGCACTGTATCAAACGCCTTTCGAAAGTCCATATATACATCAACAGCATTGCCCTCATCAACCCTCTCTTACCTCCTCAGAAAACTCCAGCAAGTTAATCAAACATAATTTTCCCTTAAGAAATCCTTGCTGGCTTTCCTTAATTAACTCACATTTGTCCAACTTAAAAACCTGTTTTACCAACAACCCTTACACTGATAAAAGAATGTACTTTCTCCAGCTCGATCGAGGCAATCACCAACGCCAAGCTCCTACAGTTCAAGTTTATCACCTATGCTGGGAAAAATCAGCTAAACTGGGTGTAACCCTGAAACTTTATTTAGAAGACAAAGGCTTCCTTGAGTTTTTAGTTTTAGGCCCTAAGAGCTCCTAGAGTATGGGAACACGGAAGTGAGTTCAGAAACATCAACAACCGTACGCAGGGAGGTCTCTGAGGCCGCGCTGCCGGGGCCTACAACCTGAGGCCCGAAGACACAGCGCTGCGCCCACGTTCTGGGCAGTGAAATACCCCCTCCTCACTCACCTGGCAAACCTCAGCTTTCAGTGCTTCACAATCACCACCGATCAAACTCCCCGTGACGTCACCAATCACGCGGCCCGTGACGTCATCGATCACCTGATCCAACCGCTACCGGAAGTGGCGTCAATGTCTCCAGGGAGTGCGCATGCTCAGGCAGGAATGTCATGATTCTTGTGTTGCTGGTTCACTCCCAGAGATCTGCATTCAGTGGTAACTTACATTACAGGGTGAATGTGTATTGTATTAAAAAGACCAAAAACGGGGCAAAAAATTTTAGCAAAATAGAATTTAATGCGCCCTTAGTGAGAAGGGTAGTTATTTTAATGTTAGTGCTGGTGTTAGGCACCAGGGCAGATACTTGGCGCAGTTCTACCCTCAATCCTTCTCCACCCTCACCTTCCACGTTCAACGATCAACTGTCATTTCCAGCGTGATGCTGTCACTGAACACATCTTCTCCTCACCGCTTTCTCTTTCAGCATTCCAAAAAGACTGTTCCCTCCGCAACACCCTCGTCCACTCCTCCATTCCTCCATCACCCCCTCCCCTTCCCACATCTTCCCATGCAAGCCCAGAAGATGCAACTTCTGTTCTTTCACCTCCTCCCCACTGTCAAGGGTAATCAGTATTTCGGAAGGATAGGCAGGAAGGAAAAGGAGTTGGTGTAGCTTTGATAGTAAAGGAAGAGATCAGTGCTGTAGTGAGAAACGATATAGGCACTGGAGATCAGGACATCGAGTCAGTCTGGGTAGAAATAAGACGTAGCAAAGGAAAGAAGTCCGTGGTGGGAGTAATCTATAGGTCCCCAAACAGCAGTGGGGCACAGTATAAACCAGGAAATACTGGGGGCTTGTAAGAAAGGTACGGCAATAATCGTGGGTGATTTTAATATGCATATAGACTGGATTAATCAAATTGGCAAAGGTAACCTTGAGGGAGAATTCATTGAATGTATTAGAAATTGTTTTTTGGAGCAGTATGTTGTGGAACCAACCTGGGAGCAGGCTATTCTAGATTTGGTATTGTGTAATGAGGTGGGATTAATTAATAATCTCATAGTTAAGGATCCTCTAGGAAAGAGTGATCACAGCATGCTAGAATTTCAAATTCAGTTTCAGGGTGAGAAACTGGAGTCCCACACAAGTGTTCTGGAGTTAAACAAAGGTAATTACATAGGCATGAGGACAGATTTGGCCCCAGAGGACTGGGTAGGACAGTTGATGAGCAGTGGCAGATGTTTAAGGAGATATTCAATTCCTCCCAACTAAAATATATTCCAGCGAGAAAGAAAGATTCTAAGAGGGGGAAAAACATCCATGGCTAAGCAAGGAAGTTAAGGATAACATAAAACCAAAAACTGAGGCATACCATATTGCAAAGGCCGATGGCAGGCTGGAAGATTGAGAAACTTTTAAAGATCAACAAAGGGTTACTAAAAAAGTAATAAAAAGAGCAAAGGTAAATTATGAAAGAAAACTAGCACAAGATATAAAAATGGATAGCAAAAGCTTCTATAAGTATATAAAAGGTAAGAGAGTAGCTAAAGTGAATGTTTGTCCCTTGGAGGATGGGACTGGCGAATTAATAGAGGGGAACACAGAAATGGCAGAGGCACTAAATCAGTATTTTGCCTCAGTGGAGTACACTAGTACCATCCCAATAGTAACAAGTAATGCAGAGGTTATAGGAAGAGAGGAACTTGGAAAAATCATCATCACTAGGGAAAAAGTACTGAGCAAACTATTGGGATTGAAGGCAGACATGTACCCAGAGCCTGTTAGCCTGCATCCTAGGGTCTTGAAGGAAGTGGTAGCGGAGATAGTGGATCCATTGGTTATAATATTTCAAAATTCTCTGGATGCGAGAAAGGTTCCAGTGGATTGGAAAAAATGTAATATAACGCCCTTATTCAAAAAGGGAGGGAGGGGGAAAGTAGGAAACTATAGACCAATTAGTTTAATATCTGTTGTGGGGAAATTGTTAGAATCTATTATTAAGGACATTTAGAAAGGCAAAACGCAATCCATCAGAGTCAGCATGGTTTTATGAAAGGTAAATTCTGTTTGACTAATTTGCTCGACTTCTTCGAAGCTGTGACAAGCAAAGTGGATAATGGGGATCCTGTAGATGTAGTATATCTGGACTTCCAGAAGGCATTTGATAAGGTGCCACACAAAAGGTTAATACACAAGGTAAGATCACATGGGGCTAGGGGCAATTTATTAGCTTGGATAGAGGATTGGCTAACCAACAGAAAACAGAGAGTCGGGATAAATGGGTCTTTTTCTGGTTGGTGAGATGTAACTAGTGGGGTGCCCAGGTTTCGGTCCTTGGGCCACAACTTGGGCAGCACCGTGGCGCAGTGGTTAGCACCGCAGCCTCACAGCTCCAGCGACCCAGGTTCAGTTCTGGGTACTGCCTGTGCGGAGTTTGCAAGTTCTCCCTGTGACCACGTGGGTTTCCGCCGGGTGCTCCGGTTTCCTCCCACAGCCAAAGACTTGCAGGTTGATAGGTAAATTGGCCATTATAAATTGCCCCTAGTGTAGGTAGGTGGTAGGACAATGGTGGGGATGTGGTAGGGAATATGGGATTAATGTAGGATTAGTATAATTGGGTGGTTGTTGGTTGGCACAGACTTGGTGGGCTGAAGGTCCTGTTTCAGTGCTGTATCTCTAAATAAAATTTACAAATAAATAAAATAAAAAACTATTTACAATCTATATCAATGACGTGGATGCAGGGATAGATGGTACTATAGCCAAATTTGCAGATGACATTAAAATAGGTGGGATAGTAAGTTGCAATAAAGAAATAAGAAATTTACAAATGGATACGGATAGTTTAGGTGAGTGGGCCAAAATTTGGCAGATGGAGTTTAACGTGGATAAGTGCGAGGTTATCCATTTTGGTTGGAAGAATAGAAAGGCAAATTATTATCTAAATGGAGAGAAACTCCAGAGTGCTTCGGTGCAGAGGGATCTGGGTGCCCTTGTGCATGAATCGCAGAAAGCTAGTATGCAGGTACAGCAGGTAATAAGGAAGGCAAATGGAATTTTGGCATTTATTGCTAAAGGAATAGAGTATAAAAATAGGGAAGTGTTGCTGAAACTCTACAAGGCATTAGTGAGACCATACCTGGAGTACTGCGTACAGTTTTGGTCCCTTTTCTTGAGGAGGGATGTAGTTGCATTGGAGGCAGTTCAGAGGAGGTTCAATCTAGTGAGGGGTTTGTCTTATGAAGAGAGATTGAGCAGTTTAGGCCTTAACTCTCTAGAGTTTAGAAGAATGAGAGGAGATCTAATTGAGGTATATAAGATGAGTAAGGGGATTAACAAAGAGAGGATGTTTCCTCTTGTGGGGTAATCTAGAACGAGAGGTCATTGTTTTAAGATAAGGGGTAGCAGATTTAAAACAGAGATGAGGAGAAATTACTTCTGTCAAAGGGTCGTGAGTCTATGGAATTCACTACCCCAGGGTGCGGTGGATGCCACCACATTGAGTAAATTTAAGGAGGAGGTAGACAGATTTTTAATTAGTAATGGGTTGAAGGGTTATGGAGAACAGGCAGGAAAGTGGAGTTGAGGCCGAGATGAGATTAGTCATGATCGTATTCAATCGCGGGGCAGGCTCGAGGGGCTGAATTGCCTACTCCTGCTCCTAGTTCTTTTGTCAAGGGCCCCAAACCTTCCAGGTGAAGCAACAATTTATTTGTACTTTTAATTTAGTATACTATATTCACTGCTCAGGATGCAGTCTCCTCTACACTGGGGAGACCAAAGACAGATTGAGCAATAACGTTGCTGAATACCTTCATTCAGTCTGCAAGCGTTTGTGTACAATTCTGGATGCCACACTTCAGGAAGATGCCACACTTCAGGAAGATGTCAAGGCCCTGGAGAGGTTTGCCAGGATGATACAAGGAGTGAGGGAGTTCAGTTATGTGGAGAGATTGGAATATCTGGGATTGTTCTCCTTAAAGCAGAGAAGGTTAAGGAGAGAGCTAATGGAGGTAATCAAAGTTATGAGCAGTTTTCAGAGAGCAAGTGGGAAGAAACTATTTCCTTTGGCAAATGGGTTGGTAACTACAGGTCATAGATTTTAAATAATTGGCAAAAAAAATTCTAGAGGGGAAATGAGAAATTTCTTCGCACAGAGGGTTGTTAGAATCTAGAACCTGAAAATGGTGGAATCCAATTCCATAGCAACTTTCAAAGGACAATTGGACATGTACTTGAAGTGGACTAATTTGCAGGGCAATAGGGGAAAATCTGGCGATTGGGACTAATTGGATAGCTCTTTAGAAAGCCAGCATAGGCACAACTGGCAGAATGACCTCCTTCTGTGCTGTAAGATTCGATGATTATAAGTGCAACCCTAAGCTTCCGGTTGCTTGCCATTTCAATTCTCCGCCTCACTCTGACCTCTCTGTCCCTGACTTCCTACACTGCTCCAATGAAGCTCAGCAGAAGCTCAAGGAAAAGCACCTCTTTTGATTAGCAATTTGCAGCTTTTCAGGCTCAACACAGGGTTCAATAATTTTAAATCATAAATCAAGCCAAAAGACTTGCAGGTTGATAGGTAAATTGGCCATTATAAATTGTCACCAGTATAGGTAGGTGGTAGGGAAATATAGGGACAGGTGGGGATGTTTGTTGGGAATATGGGATTAGTGTAGGATTAGTATAAATGGGTGGTTGATGTTCGGCACAGACTCGGTGGGCCGAAGGGCCTGTTTCAGTGCTGTATCTCTAATCTAATCATAATCTCACTGTTCACATTTTTTTGGACAGCAGGTGCTGGTAATGATTCTGCTGTTGGCATTTCAGCTCCTCTAGAGCCATCTTTTGTTGCTTCATTTATCCCATTACCACCCCCTTTTGTCATTTAATCACTCCTGACTTCCAACCTATCTTTCCTCCCCCCTTTCCCAGCCTCTGTATTTGCTTAAAGCCTGTTACAGCTGTTATATTTTCCAGTTCTGATAGATCAACCTGGTTCTCTCTCCACAGATGCTGCCTGACCTGCTGAGTATTTCCAGTATCTTCTGTTTGACCAGATACTGAAAGATTAGGCACGTCCACGTTAGTCAAATGGTTTAGAAGGATGGGGCTTCAGATTCTGAGGGCATTAAGTTCTGGGTTCAATAGCATCTATACAGATAGCATGAGCTTCAGTAAACCAGATTAGTATCAATATACTGTCAAAATATCAAGCAGTATGGTAGGGTAATGGACAAAGTTTAAAATTATGAAGTGATGACATTATAAGCTAGAGATTTGAAGAAATGCACCCTATGACATATTGGAGACAACAGAAGCAGTGGCTGATAAATCAGAGTGGGGTAAAAGCAAAACTGATTGGAGGCAGCAGCAGAGGGGCTGATAAATGAGAGCGGGGAAAGAGCGGACCTGATTGGAGGCAGCAGCAGGGAGGCAACACACCATGCTGAACTCATGATGATTACAGAAATGCCTGTCTGTCCCCCTGACTATGGAATCTCCTATAATGACGGCATTTCTAATGTTTGCTGTTCCCTCCTGTGCAGTTACTTGCCCAATTGGTGCCATGGTCTTGACTGCACTCCCTCAAGGTGTTGTCACTCCCAGCAGTCTCCAAACTAGGACTGGGAAACTATAAAGTACTGTATTAAATTTACAACTGAGCCTTAATGAATTAAATTTCAATCAGGATAAGTATGACAGTAAGGACCATGGAAGGTCCGCACTTCCCCTGCTCTGATTTATCAGAACTGCTACTCCTGCATCCAGTCAGGTCTACCCTTCTATCACTCTGATTTGTCAGCAGCCGCTGCCTCAAATCAGTTCAATTCCTTCCCCACTCTGATTTTTCAGGCAGGAGGGAGAGCTTCAGATTCTTGGGACATTGGGACTAGTTCTAGTGTAGGAGGCACGTATTCAAAAGGGACAAATTGCAGCTAAACAGGACTAGGACCGATGGGTTCGCGGGGAGGTTCCCTCGTGCAGTTGGGGTGGATTTAAAATAAATTGGCAGTGGGGTGGGCACCAGCATATCCAAGTAGAAAAGAGGAATAAGGTGCATAAAGGAGTGTGTTCGATAGTATGAGAGAAGGAAGTAGTACCATATTAGATAGAAGCAGACTAAGAAAGACTACAAGGAATACAAAGAGAGGTTTACAATGTATTTACGTAAATGTACAAAGTGTGGTGAATAAGGTTGGTGAGCTACAAGTTGAGACCACCAACAAACCAAAATAATCAAATCCACTGACTGACCCCAATTTAGGAAACCAAAAACCAAACATCCAAGATTTCACTTTTATAAAATAAAAGCAAAATACTGCAGATGCTGGAAATCTGAAATAAAAACAAAGTGCTGCAAATAACTCAGCAGGTCTGGCAGCATCTGTGGAGAGAGAAACAGAGTTAATGTTTCGAGTCGGATATGACTCTTGTTCAGGTTCCCATCTTCTCCAAAAGCCTTGTGGTCAAACTGAAACCTATTCCCCCAGACACATGTCCTTGGTTAAAACAAACAACTTTTTTTTTCCCCTCAGTCACAGGACTGTTTGTTTGTTTGTCTAACCTGGATTTGATGCCCCCAAAACCCAAAAGCCTCCAGTCTCAATTTCAAATCAGGGAATGCATCAAAAAAACAGACACAAGCTATTTAGAACTCAGTCTACAAAGTCTGTATCACATAAGCATAAATAGATGTGTGGGAATGATATAATGGCAATAACGGAAATGTGGCTTAAAAATGGTGAGGACCATTAATATTCGAAGATGCAAAGTAGTCAGAAAAGATAGGGAAGAGAAAAAGGGAGGTAGGGTGGCAGTACTGATTAGGGAAGATATTGTAGTGTTGGAAAGGGAGGATGTCTTTGAGGGGGCAAATACAGCAGTCATTTGGCGAGAGTTGAGAAGCAAAAAAGGTATGATCACACTACTCGGGGTATTCTGTAGGTCTCCAAATAGTGAGAGAGAGATAAAGGAGCTAATTTACAGAGAGGTGATATTGGGGGACTTTTATTACCCAGATATTGATTATGAGAATGCTAAAGGGTAAGGAGGGGGAGGAATTTCTGAAATTCAAGAGAACCTCCTTAACCAGTATGTGTTCTTGGTCCAGCGAGGAAGGAGGCATTGCTGGATCTGGTGCTGGGGAATGTGGTGGGCCAAGTCAAGTATCTGTGGGAGAACACTTGGGCAAAAGTGATCATTGTATCATAAGGTTTAGATTAGTAATGGAGAAGAGCAAGGAACAATTTAAATTGAATTACTAAATTGGAAGAGGGCTAACTTAAGTGGGATGAGAGGGGATCTAGCCAGGATAAAATGGAACCAAAGATTGACAGGAAAAATTATAATGAAACAATGGGTGATCTTTAAGGAGGAGATGATGTTTCAGGTACAGGAATAGGTAAATTACAAAAAGGGTGACACGGAAGGGAACCAAAGCCAGGGCTCCTTGAATGATGAAACAGATAAAAAATATGATGAGACATAAAAAGGGGGTGTATGATGCATATCAGGTGAATTCTTCAAGCGAGAACTAGGCCAAATACAATAAGTTGAGAGAGGAAGTGAAGAGGAAAATAAGACTGGCAAAGAGAGAATATGAGAATATATTGGCAGTTAACATAAAAAGAACCCAAAAATCTTCTACTGGCTGGCATGTAAAAAGAAAGCAGGTAGTAAGAGGTGGTGTGGGACCTATGAGGGACAATGAGGGTGATTATATGCTTAGAGGCGCAGGGCATTGTGACAATACTTAATGCATACTTTGTGTTGTGTTTACCGAGGAAGAGGATGCTGACAAAATATTGGTAGAAGCAGAGAAGGTAGAGGTAATGGATGGGGTGAAAATTGATGGGCAGGATGTACTGGAAAGGCTGGCTATGCTTAGAGTGGATAAGTCACCTGGTCCAGATGACTTGCATCCCAGGTTGCTAAGGGAAGTGGAAGTGGAGTTTGCAGAAGGATGTGTCCTTCAATAATCTTTCAATATTCTTTAGATATGGGGGAGGTGCCAGAGGATTGGAGAATGGCAAATGTGACACCCTTATTCAAGAAAGGGTGTAAAGACATTCCTAGTAACGACAGGATGGTCAAATGTACATCAGTGATGGGTAAGGTTTTAGAAACAATCAGGGTACAAAGCAACAGGATTTTTTGATGAAGGGAAAGCAATGGATGTTGTCTATATGGATTTTAAGAAAGCGTTTGACAAAGTGCCACATTAAATGCTGGTTACCGAAATTGAGGCTTATGGAAGAGGAGAGTCAGTGTCAGCTTGGATAAGAAATTCACTTAAGGACAGAAAACAACAAGTCATGGTAAATAGATGTTTTTCATATTGGAGAATGGCAGACAATGGTGTTAAGGTTAAGTGGTGTTAGGACCACTGCTTTTTTGATCTTGGAATATAGAGTAAAATTTCAACATTTGCCCATGATACCAAACCTAGAGGTGTGGCAGACTGTGAGGGTGATACCAATTGACTGCAACAGGACATAGATAGGCTAGCTGAGTGGGCAGACTAGTGGCAGCTGGAATTTAATACAGAGAAGTGTGAGGTGATGCATTTTGGCAGAAGGGATAGGGAGAGGCAATATAGACTAGATAGCACAGTTCTAAATAGTGTACACAGACAGAGGGGGTTCATGTGCATAGATCTTTGAAGGTGGCAAGATATATTGAGAGAGTAGATAGCAAAGCATATGGGATCTTGGGCTTCATAAATAGAGATATTGAGTACAAAGCAGGGAAGTTATGCTGAACCTTTATAAAGCCATGGTTCGGCCCCAACCAAAGTATTACATCCAGTTCTGGTCACCACACTTTAGGAAGGATATGAGGGTCCGTGAGAGGGTGCAGAGGAGATTTTTTTTTTTTATTCATTCACGATGTGGGCGTCGCTGGCCAGGCCAGCATTTATTGCCCATTCCTAATTGCCCTTGAGAAGGTGGTGGTGAGCTGCCTTCTTAAACCGCTGCAGTCCATGTGGGAGAAACACAGTAAAATAAAGTATACCTAAATGTTAAGATGCAGAGTGGAGAGACAAAGAGTTCCAGAGGTACAGATACACAGATTTTTAGAAGTAGAAAGGACCGTTAGAAAGCAAATGAGATTCTGAGTATTTTTATCTAGGGAAATTGAATACAAAAGAAAGATGGTGATGTTTAATTTGTACAAGACATTGGTTAGGTCACAGTTGGCGTATAGCATGCATTTCTAAGCACCCCATTATACGAAAGATATTAGACCTATATTGAATGGACTGTAAAGATTTACCAGGAAAGAGAGAGATTATGGTTATGACAAGAGACTCAAAAACCAGAGAAGGTTAAAGGTAATTTAACAGAAGGTTTCAAAATTTATAAAAGATTTTGAGTGTAAATAATGAAAGATTGCTTTCCAATGATTGGCGAATTGACAAGAGGACATAAATTTGAGGATTAAGCTTCTCTGTCACAAAAAACTGGATGATTTGGTTTACAGTCAAAATTAATAAAGTCAATGACACTAGCAGGTCAACATACCAGAAAGTATAGGATCATAGGGCAATTGTATACATACCTTTCGAATGCTGCCTCACCTACATGGTATTAAAGACTATACATTCATTTTTCTATGTAACAATTAATGGAGTTTTAATCTAAAAGCAATTATAAGACAAGTAAGTGAAGTCTGGGTGTATCTATGTTCAACCGACCAAGCAGGTATCACTTCCCCAAAACAATCACCGATCTCTTCCCAGTTCAGAGACACTCCTCGACCTATTATTCCCATATCATTTCATAAAGTTTGCTTCTGCAGTAAAGCAGCAGCATCAGGTATGAGCTGCAACAGCAATAAGATGTAGCAATACAATTAGCAACTATATAGTTTCTTTAAGATAGGAAAACATCCCATGGAACTTCACAGGAGAGTAATCAAACTAAACTTGGCACCAAGACAAAGAACGAGCTATTAGCATGGGTGTCTAAAACCTCGATCAAAACATATAGGAGAGAAGTTTGGGAAGGAATTCAAAAACTTAGGGCCTAGACAGCTAAAGATGTGGCCACCAATGGTTTGGCAAAGGAAGTGGGGGATTAAATAGAATTACATAGAATATACAGCACAGAAATAGACCATTTGGTCCAACTATTCTGGGTTGTGATTTCTACTCTACAAGAATCTCCTCCCATTCCATCTACCTCACCTCAGCCTTTCAGCATATCTTTCTATTCTCTCATGTACCTATCTAGTTTCCTTTTGAAAGCAGCTAAGATATTTGCCTCAAGCATTTACTCTGAGTAAAAACAAAAATCTCTCCATTGCTATATTTGGATTTAGTAATCACTAGTTTGTATTTTTGGCCCTTAGCATTGGATTCTTCCACAAGCAGAAGCATTGGAGTCGTAATTCATCTTGGATGGTGGCAAAATGGGCATATGGTATCAGCCAATTGTTATACACAATGCCTGATATTTAATTCTATTTACTGCAATGGAACTGAATATCAGATAATGCGTATAATGGGCAGCCGATTCGATACCTCCTGAGACAAATTTCTACCCCATATCTCCATAACTGTCTTGTCCAATCCATTTGCACTTTTAAAGATCTCTAAGTTTTGTCCTCTGAAGAAAAAAGCTCCAACCTGTTCACTTTTTCCTAATAGCTGTAATCTCTCAGTTTTGGTGTCATCCTTGTAATTCCTTTTTGCACTTTCTCCAGTGCTTCTATGTCCTTTTTATATAATATGGAGCGCAAAACTGTGCACAGTCTAAGTCCAGCCTGATGTACAAGAAGCCAGAATTGGTGGAACACAGAGTTCTTGGAGGGTTGTAGGGCTAGAGGAGATTACAAATGGGAAGGAGTGAGGCCATGGAGAAAAAGAACTTGCATTTATATAATGCTTTATAACATCTTCAGGATATCCCCAAATGCTTTAAAGGTGATGGATTATCTCTAAAATGCAACTATTGTTGTTATATGGATAACATGCATGCCCAATAAATAATAAATTGCCGACGATATTTTTGTGGTGGTGTTGATTGAGAGAGGGATATTATCCAGGACACTTCTTTGTTGTTCTTCAAATAGTGCCGTGAGATTTTTTTTTTACATCAGACAAACCTTCAGACCTGGAAAGAGTACAGTGAGCTTTGCAGGAGCATGGTCAACTGCATCTACCAATAGCATAATCTCACAGAAATGCTCCAAAACAGTCTCCGCAAAATTGGTTGTGCTGCCTGAGACACGGCTGTCAGTGCCTTGATTAATTAGACCTTTATTCTCAATATTTATTTCAAACATTGTAAAATCTTTAGCCAGCCTTTGCCAGCAAGAGATGTGTTTGTTAATTGCTACATTTTTGTTCTGTATGAACAACTGATTTCGTTAGATAAACCACTGTGCTACTTGTCTCTTTTATGCACACTTGGGTGATTTTTTTAAAATTCATGCATGAGATGTGGGCGTTGCTGGCCAGGCCAGCATTTATTGCGCATCCCTAATTGCAGTGGTGGTGAGCTGCCTTCTTGAACCTCTGCAGTCCATGTGGGGTAGGTACACCCACAGTGCTGTTAGGAAGGGAGTTCCAGGATTTTTACCCAGCGACAGTGAAGGAACGGCAATATAGTTCCAAGTCAGGATGGTGTGTGACTTGGAGGGGGACTTGCAGGTGGTGGTGTTCCCATGCATTTGCTGCCCTTGTTGTCCTTCTAGTACAGTCTATCAGTTTCTACTGTAAAACAGGACAATTCTATAATTTCAGTTTGATCTGTAAAGTTAGACTAGTCTATACTTAAAGCCTTTTTATTTTATAAATATTGGTATTGCTGATTATAGACGGCTTTGTGTAAATGTAATCTTAGGCACCATTAGTAAATAAAATGGATTTGTTACTTCAGGAATACAGTCTTATAAACTAAACTGAGAAAGACAGGATCATGTTTTCAAAAATTAATCCAATTTAAGATTGGCACTGCAAATTTCAATAAGGCCCGAAAATGGATGTATGTTTCGCAATGCCTGATTCAGCCACCAAACTTTGTGCTGCCTGCTCATTTAAATGATTGTAGTGTGCCACCAGTGCTAAGCTGTTGAGTGGCTGCAAGCCTGAGTAGGGGACACAAAATGTTGAGAGACTAATACCGCTTAAAGCTACAACAACAGAAGTGCAAAATAATGCGGATGCTGGAAATCTGAAACAAAAACCAAAAAAATGCTCTAAATACTCAGCAGGTCAGGCAGCATCAATTACATTTCTAACTTTTGCCAGTTCTGATGAAAGGTCAGATGGACCTGAAATGTTAACTCTGTTTTTCTCACCACTTAAAGCTAACCTGCAATACTTATACATTCTGCACCTCATAAAGAAGAAGTGCATTCTGGCTGGAGTTGGTGCTGCAACTGAGTGCAGAAGAGAGTGTGAGAATGTAGAACACTGAATTATGGTGGAATATGACAGAGAGCAAGCTCAGAGATTTTCCAACGCCGCCCTGGAGGCCTTGATCAAGGGGGTGCACAGGAGGAGAGATATCATCGATCTGCAGGGGACCCTCTAGACAAAATCTCAGAAGGCAGCGGGAGCGGATAGTTGTTGTAATCAATGCCAGGAATGTATTTATATATTTTTTTAATATTTAGAGATACAGCACTGAAACAGACCCTTCAGCCCACCGAGTCTGTGCCGACCATCAACCACCCATTTATACTAATCCCATATTCCTACCACATCCCCACCTGTCCCTGTATTCCCCTACCACCTACCTATACTAGGGGCAATTTATAATGGCCAATTTACCTATCAACCTGCAAGTCTTTGGCTGTGGGAGGAAACCGGAGCACCCGGTGAAAACCCACACAGACATAGGGAGAACTTGCAAACTCCGCACAGGCAGTACCCAGAATTGAAACCGGGTTGCTGGAGCTGTGAGGTTGCGGTGCTAACCACTGCGCCACTGTGCCACCCTGAGGACCTGGATGCAGTGCCACAAGAGGTTCAATGACCTCACATGAGTAGTCAAGGTCAATAAATGCATCTTCAATTGTCATAACCCACCAATTGCCCACTGCACCACAATCCCATCACTCACCTACCAACAGTCTCTATCAATCACAACTTACACATAACATTCAGATGTCTCATATACTTAATACTGCTAGAAGCCTCACACTAACATCTCACAGCTTGCACACACTGCCAGCTATTCAACCATGACAGCCATATCGCTGTTACAATCACCTGGTTCATGGTTTATATTAATATTTTAAGAGGTCACTTTTAGTTTTGGGAAATTAAACATGTAGCTCTAAGAATTTCAAAAGGTTGCAAGCCACCCAAGATTTAAAGTTCAAAAAATCTCTCCAGGAGTGCTTACAGAGACAGAGTCAGAGAGATGAGAGCCGTAAACAGCAGGTGGCCTTGTTTACTGGGGCAGTTGGAACCAGAAAGTCTAGAAGAGTTTGTTCTGTCATTGTTAGCAATATCAATTATTCACGTTAGTATCAGGAACAAAGAGAAGATTTGGAGTTGGAAATAATTAGTTTTAAATTGCTATCTGGGACATCCCATATGTACAACTTGCTATGGAGATAGATGATACAGGGGATGCCTGTTGGTGTTTTGGTCTATCTGCTTACTGACAAGCAGTTGGCTTTTGGACAGACTGTTGGTCACAGAAAAAGCAGTTGGCTTTTGGAAATCAATTGGACTCAGGAGCAAAGAAGCCATCGGGAAGCAGGGATGTTTCTGGTTTGAGGCAAGTCCATGCTTAAGCTGTGAAGTCCAGATTCGCGAAGTGATCTCGTACCTCAGATGATTGAAAAACTAAGGAATCGAAGTGAATTCCTAAGAGCTGCAGTACACTTTGGACTTGTCCCAGGAGAAGTGAACAAACTGCCAAGATCCTGTAAATTATAGGGGAACTCTTGAGGTAGAAGTAATAGTCAAACAGGAGTGTTCTGTTGAGATTTAGAGTTTAAAGTATTCGTCTTCATGTTCTGTTAAGATTTTAAGTTTCAAATATGTGTTTCCAAAGTGTAGTGTTAAGTTAGTAGTGTTTTGCTTTGTTTAACTCTTGTACAGTAATGTTTTTTGTTTAAAACGTGAAATCTTGTGGCGTAATTATTTCAGTAATAATTGGGAATTCGACTTTCTCTTTTTACAATGTAACGGTCCCTAACAGGATTCTAACATCACCCAAACACATTGCAACACAGTCACTGATACACTTCCTTCTCTCTTGCAGGACAAGGTGACACATAGCCAGAGGCAAGAGGAGCTAACTGGTGGATGGGGGACAGGCACATCTCCATGCCCTTCCCCCAAAGAGGAGATGGGGTTTGCCATCATTGGAATGGCCATGACTGAAGCTGTTACCAGCGGCAGTGTTGAAACCACTGAAGATGATGGTATACTCGTACCTAATCCTACTTCCCCTCATCCTGAAATCTCTTTTTTACAAGCTGTAGGTGGTATAAGCATGCACCTCTTGCTTTCTCCACCTTCCCTCACCAGAAAACAACATTGTGTCTTTAAGATACCCAAGAACTGCAATCTGGCCAAAGAGAAGAGAAGATGGGAGAGAAGGAGGTTGAAGAGCAGGAAGACAGTGATGAAAAAGAAGCACCATCACTTGCTCTTACACTCGCAGCCACCAGCTCAGATACTGACACTGGGCATAATTTGGAGGATAGCCAGGATAAGGGACAAGGGTAGCATAGATGCCAGCCTATCAGAGGGCAAGGTTGCACACTAGTTCTGCTGCAGAGGTGTCAGATGAAGATTTCAATGGGGCAGCCAACAGAAGGCGGCTGATAGGTATGTATGTGCAATGCTTGGACGATTTCTGCACCAACTTGGCACAGGGTTTTCCCAGTGTGAAAGTGGTGACGGACTCCAATAGCACACTTGCAGACCCATGACGCAACCTCTAATAGCCAATGTCTCAGCTTCCACTGCAACGCAAGCAGAAACCACCCAATATCTGTCTGCTGCTGCAGTGGAAGCTCAGACTGAAGTTACGCAAGCTCAGCTTGCTGTCACGCAAGCTCAGATTGCTACTATCCTAGTTGTGGATAGCAGTGTGCAAAGGAGCTTTTTGCGGTCCAGCAATCTGTCCTCCAATACTCCCACCCTGTTGAAATGGCAGTGGCTCTGTGGAGCAAGAAACTGCTGTCCTCTCTCAGGAGGACAGCGTTTGTCCTCCCACCACTGCCACTCCACCAGTGCCCTGTCAGCCTAGCCTGCTGCCGCTCATGTTGAGGTATTGCAGGCCAAAGCCAGGTGTTCTAGCGCCACAACTGCTCGAGGCCATACTGCAAGGTCATCTGCAGCCTCCCCTACTGAAAATCAGCAGCCTTCCACCAGCCATGATGTAGCCACTGGGGTAGCACTACATGGGAGCACTAGAACAGGCAAAGGCACAGGGAAGACAGGCAGTAAAAGAATGCAGAGGGCTATTAGTTGACTTTTTGTATGGAATATGGGATGGTTTGATTTATAAAGTTGGTTTGGAATGTTTTGTGGTGGCTTTTATTTCAGCATTGTGGCCAAGTGGACACTGTGATGGTCAGTAACAGAGGAAAAGTAAGGTGTGTGTTGAGTGAATAGGGAATTGGGGTTGGGTTCACTGACAGCACAGTTGAATAAGCTGATCACGGACAGCCCAGCCAGAAAGGGGATGTTGGTTGCCTCCTACCTTCCTCCTCATCTTCCTTTTCTTCTTCCTATTCTTCCTGCTCAGCCACTCGCTGTATACCTGGTGGCAAGGGCTGTTCTCTCATGACGGTGAGGATATGCAGTATGCAGCAGACCATAATGAATCATGACCGCACTCAGCTGAGCTTATCCAACTGTGAGGTCAGTGCACCCAACCCCAATTCCCTATTCACTGAGTACTGCGGGGCTCCTCCAGAGCAGTCCAGACAGCAGAAACATTGCTTAAGCACCCCATAGGTCTGCTCAATTACATTTCACATGGCAGCATGGCTTTTGTTATACGCATGCTGCCCACATGTGTGTGGGTTGTGCACCAAAGTCATGAGCCATGTTGGCAGGGGATAGCCCTTTGGTCTCTTGTGCACACAGTACAGCAGACTGCTGCAGAATATAGGTATCATGACTGTTGCCGGGATACCAGGCATTGACCTGCATGATGTGCTGAGTATGGTTGTATCCTGCTGCATGTTGAAGGCGTGGAATTCCTTCCAGTTATGTTACATCTCAGAATTTACATGCGGTGCCTGCAAAGCGCATGTGTGCAGTCAGTGGCATCCTGCACCATGCAAGGTCTACAATCCTTGCAAAGCTGCATGATCGCTCCACCTGCTTCTCTTTGGCAAGAGAGAATGAAATGTATTCAGCTTTCTTTGCGTACAGAGCCTCAGTGACACAACAGTAGACAGAGAACTGGGAGGTGTTGCAAATATTGCCATCTCCAGCCTGGAAGGAGCACGACTCATAAGTTCACGGCCATGGTCACCTTCACAGCCACTGGCGATGCTGTCCTCACCCTGCTGTGAGGCTGCAGTTCGGACTGCAACAGGTGACCGATTCAGTGAGCAACTCCTTGATGAAGTGCAGATGTCTGACACATTTTTCCTCTGAGGCTGGGATAGGAGAATTGCTCCCTGTGTAAAGTGAAGAGAGGGCATTAGTTGGAGTGTTCAGGTCAAAAATGGCACCACTGGTGTTAAATCAGAATTACATACTGACTCTCATCACATTCTGTCTCTCTGCGTACTTCCAGCCCACCTCCCAGCGGCATGTTCCAAAATGGCATCCGAGGCGGCCAGCACCAGAAGTATGCGTGTGGCATGGATGCCATTTTGGGCTCAAATAGCACCCTAGGTTTCTTAATGCTGCAAACTAAACTTTTTTTTTCATTGCAGCAGCTTTTTCGGGAGCAGAGTGTGAGCGAGTGAGCAGCTGGGAAGGTCAGTTTGAAAGTAAATTTAATTACCTTTTGTTTTTCGGCGGAGGCCAGGGGGCTGCTGGCTTTTTCGGGAGCGGAGTGTGAGCGAGTGAGCAGCTGGGAAGGTCAGTTTGAAAGTAAATTTAATTTCCTTTTGTTTTTCGGCGGAGGCCAGGGGGCTGCTGGGTAAGTAAAACACTATATATTTGGGCGGTTTCTGAACCCGAGACACCACACTTGTCGTGTCTCCCACCCGCCCTCCTCCTCTAACCAAAAAAAAAGGACTCGGTGGGGTGTTTATAAGGTAAGGCTTTTTCGATTTCTCTGGTTTTATTGTGATTGGTAAAAACTTTTCGTTCCTTTTTCATTTAACTAAGTTAAGCTTAAGATTAAAAATGGCAGGAGATCTCAGACCCGTGTCATGCTCCTCTTGCTCAATGTGGGAGCTCAGGGACATGGCTGATGTCCCTGACTCCTTCACGTGCAGGAAGTGTGTCCAACTGCAGCTCTTGTTAGACCGCATGACGGCTCTCGAGCTGCGGATGGACTCACTTTGGAGCATGCGCGATGCTGAGGTGGTCGTGGATAGCACGTTTAGTGAATTGGTCACACCGCAGATTAGGATTGCTGAGGGAGAAAGGGAATGGGTGACCAAAAGGCAGAGAAAGAGCAGGAAGGCAGCGCAGGAGTCCCCTGCGGTCATCTCCCTCCAAAACAAGTATACCGTTTTGGATACTGTTGAGGGAGATGGCTCACCAGGGGAAGGCAGCAGTAGCCAGGTCCATGGCACCGTGGCTGGCTCTGCTGTTCAGAAGGGCGGGAAAAAGAGTGGAAGGGCTATAGTCGTAGGGGATTCGATTGTAAGGGGAGTAGATAGGCGGTTCTGTGGTCGAAAACGAGGCTCCCGAATGGTATGTTGCCCCCCAGGTGCACGGGTCAGGGATGTCTCAGATCGGCTGCAGAACATTCTAAAGGGGGAGGGTGAACAGCCAGTTGTCATTGTGCACATAGGCACTAATGATATAGGTAAAAAACGGGATGAGGTCCTACAAGCAGAGTTTAGGGAGTTAGGAGCCAAGTTAAAAAGTAGGACCTCAGAGGTAGTAATCTCAGAATTACTACCAGTGCCACGTGATAGTCAGAGTAAAAATGAAAGAATAGTCAGGATGAATGCGTGGCTTGAGAGATGGTGCAGGAAGGAGGGGTTCAGATTTTTGGGACATTGGGACCGGTTCTGGGGGAGGTGGGACTATTACAAATTGGACGGTCTACACCTGGGCCGGACTGGAACCAATGTCCTTGGAGGTGCTTTTGCTAACGCTGTTGGGGAGGGTTTAAACTAATATGGCAGGGGGATGGGAACCAATTGAGGTCAGTTGACAGTAAGGAGGTAGTAACAAAAGCCTGTAAGGAACTAGATAATGAAGTCAGTGTGACTAAGGGGAAGAGCAGGCAGGGAGCAGATGATGAATATAAAGGGACTGGTGGTCTGAGGTGCATTTGTTTTAATGCAAGAAGTGTAGTAGGTAAGGCAGATGAACTTAGGGCTTGGATTAGTACCTGGGAGTATGATGTTATTGCTATTACTGAGACTTGGTTGAGGGAAGGGCATGATTGGCAACTAAATATCCCAGGATATCGATGCTTCAGGCGGGATAGAGAGGGAGGTAAAAGGGGTGGAGGAGTTGCATTACTGGTCAAAGAGGATATCACAGCTGTGCTGAAGGAGGGCACTATGGAGGACTCGAGCAGTGAGGCAATATGGACAGAACTCAGAAATAGGAAGGGTGCGGTAACAATGTTGGGGCTGTACTACAGGCCTCCCAACAGCGAGCGTGAGATAGAGGTACAAATATGTAAACAGATTATGGAAAGATGTAGGAGCAACAGGGTGGTGGTGATAGGAGATTTTAATTTTCCCAACATTGACTGGGATTCGCTTAGTGTTAGAGGTCCAGATGGAGCAGAATTTGTAAGGAGCATCCAGGAGGGTTTTCTAGAGCAGTATGTAAATAGTCCAACTCGGGAAGGGGCCATACTGGACCTGGTGTTGGGGAATGAGCCCGGCCAGGTTGTTGAAGTTTCAGTAGGGGACTACTTTGGGAATAGTGATCACAATTCCGTAAGCTTTAAAATACTCATGGACAAAGACGAGAGTGGTCCTAAAGGAAGAGTGCTAAATTGGGGGAAGGCCAACTATACCAAAATTCGGCAGGAGCTGGGAAATGTAGATTGGGAGCAGCTGTTTGAAGATAAATCCACATGTGATATGTGGGAGGCTTTTAAAGAGAGGTTGATTAGCGTGCAGGAGAGACATGTTCCTGTGAAAATGAGGGATAGAAATGGCAAGATTAGGGAACCATGGATGACAGGTGAAATTGTGAGACTAGCTAAGAGGAAAAAGGAAGCATACATAAGGTCTAGGCGGCTGATGAAAGACGAAGCTTTGAAAGAATATCGGGAATGTAGGACCAATCTGAAACGAGGAATTAAGAGGGCTAAAAGGGGTCATGAAATATCTTTAGCAAACAGGGTTAAGGAAAATCCCAAAGCCTTTTATTCATATATAAGGAGAAAGAGGGTAACTAGAGAAAGGATTGGCCCACTAAAGGACAAAGGAGGAATGTTATGCTTGGACTCAGAGAAAATGGGTGAGATTCTAAACGAGTACTTTGCATCGGTATTCACCGAGGAGAGGGACATGACGGATGTTGAGGTTAGGATCAGATGTTTGATTACTCTAGGTCAAGTCGGCATAAGGAGGGAGGAAGTGTTGGGTATTCTAAAGGGCATTAAGGTGGACAAGTCCCCAGATCCGGATGGGATCTATCCCAGGTTACTGAGGGAAGCGAGAGAGGAAATAGCTGGGGCCTTAACAGATATCTTTGCAGCATCCTTAAACACGGGTGAGGTCCCGGAGGACTGGAGAATTGCTAATGTTGTCCCCTTGTTTAAGAAGGGTAGCAGGGATAATCCAGGTAATTATAGACCGGTGAGCCTGACGTCAGTGGTAGGGAAGCTGCTGGAGAAGATACTGAGGGATAGGATCTATTCCCATTTGGAAGAAAATGGGCTCATCAGTGATAGGCAACATGGTTTTGTGCAGGGAAGGTCATGTCTTACCAACTTAATAGAATTCTTTGAGGAAGTGACAAAGTTGATTGATGAGGGAAGGGCTGTCGATGTCATATACATGGACTTCAGTAAGGCGTTTGATAAGGTTCCCCATGGCAGGCTGATGGAGAAAGTGAAGGCGCTTGGGGTCCAAGGTGTACTAGCTAGATGGATAAAGAACTGGCTGGGCAACAGGAGACAGAGAGTAGTAGTGGAAAGGAGTTTCTCAAAATGGAGACGTGTGACCAGTGGTGTTCCACAGGGATCCGTGCTGGGACCACTGTTGTTTGTGATATACATTAATGATTTGGAGGAAAGTATAGGTGGACTGATTAGCAAGTTTGCAGACGACACTAAGATTGGTGGAGTAGCAGATAGTGAAGGGGACTGTCAGAGAATACAGCAGAATATAGATAGATTGGAGAGTTGGGCAGAGAAATGGCAGATGGAGTTCAATCAGGGCAAATGCGAGGTGATGCATTTTGGAAGATCCAATTCAAGAGTGAACTATACAGTAAATGGAAAAGTCCTGGGGAAAATTGATGTCCAGAGAGATTTGGGTGTTCAGGTCCACTGTTCCCTGAAGGTGGCAACGCAGGTAAATAGAGTGGTCAAGAAGGCATACGGCATGCTTTCCTTCATCGGACGAGGCATTGAGTACAAGAGTTGGCAGGTCATGTTACAGTTGTATAGGACTTTGGTTCGGCCACATTTGGAATACTGCGTACAGTTCTGGTCGCCACATTATCAAAAGGATGTGGATGCTTTGGAGAGGGTGCAGAGGAGGTTCACCAGGATGTTGCCTGGTATGGAGGGCGCTAGCTATGAAGAGAGGTTGAGTAGATTAGGATTATTTTCATTAGAAAGACGGAGGTTGAGGGGGGACCTGATTGAGGTGTACAAAATCATGAGAGGTATAGACAGGGTGGATAGCAAGAAGCTTTTTCTCAGAGTGTGGGATTCAAATACTAGAGGACACGAGTTCAAAGTGAAAGGGGAAAAGTTTAGGGGGGATATGCGTGGAAAGTTCTTTACGCAGAGGGTGGTGGGCACCTGGAACGCATTGCCAGTGGAGGTGGTAGATGCGGGCACGATGGAGTCTTTTAAGATGTATCTAGACAGATACATGAATGGGCAGGAAGAAAAGAGATACAGGACCTTAGAAAATAGGCGACATGTTTAGAGAGAGGATCTGGATCGGCGCAGGCTTGGAGGGCCGAAGGGCCTGTTCCTGTGCTGTAATTATCTTTGTAAACTGTAAAGAATATATTTCAAACATATGACAAATTATGCAATACTGTGGTGTTTATCAACTCTGTTGACATTTTTGGAGATTAAATTTATAAATCATCATTTGCCACTGTGGCAGCAGAAATGACAGATACTGTTGTGTCTTATAGTAAAATGCTCAGAAGCATTACTCTGTGCGCTGCTCAGGATAAATTACACTAATTAGTTTAGAAACTGACAGTTCATAGAGTAAAATGTTGACATAATGAAGAAGTATCAACACCTGATTTAAGAACTGTATGGAGTAATCATTGATCAATCGTAAGGTTGTTCAAGAACAAGGAACCAGAGGGTTGCCAGCACAGTTGGAACATGGAACATTACCTCTGCATGCATCAACACCTTCAGGGAAGGAGTGGCAAAATGGAGACAAACTTGTCAAAAAAGATAGTCATTAAATAAAAGCAAATTCCTTATGCTTCGGATGTTTATGTGAAGGTACTGCTGGTAACAGAATCATAGAATGCTTGCAACACAGGAGATCATTTGGCCTTTGCATTTGTACCTTACCTGAGTGTTTGAAGAATGGCCATTGCCATAGCACTTTTCCTTAGTTGTGATTTTGAAACTACTTTGTATAACATGACTTTAGGAGTAATTAGAACGCAGTTAAGCAGAACAAATACCATTATATAAATCTTTGACTCTGCCCAGACAAGCATTATGAGTAATTGCTTATTTAGGTTTTTGATTCCTCACTATCTGAAAGTTACTGTTTGTGGCTGAACAATTAATGTGTTCTGTTTACTTCAAGAGGAGTAGAATATAAACGTGTTAATATTACAAAATTGTAGATCTGTATGCATTACCAAGTGTCAGTATCAAGCGCATTCAGATCAGGAATAGTGCATATAGGTGTTCCCATTACATTAGCCATATTAAGGTACTTCTTATAATATGTACTGATAATTCATGTTTGAACATAGCAAGTCTCCTATTCCTGAATACAGAGCACATGGCTTATATTAGGGTTGGATCAACAGACCAGAGTGAGAAACGTAATATCTTTAACCCCTCACATCCTTTCTGCAGTGTTTTTCTCCCACAAACTTTATCACATTGGAAGAAACCTAAAAGAAAACAACAAACCACAAAATTAAGTTATTGGATCTGTGAAATGCATTTTTTTTTTTAGATTAGAGATACAGCACTGAAACAGGCCCTTCGGCCCACCGAGTCTGTGCCGAACATCAACCACCCATTTATACTAATCCTACATTCCTACCAAACATCCCCACCTGTCCCTATATTTCCCTACCACCTACCTATACTAGTGACAATTTTTATAATGGCCAATTTACCTATCAACCTGCAAGTCTTTTGGCTTGTGGGAGGAAACCGGAGCACCCGGAGAAAACCCACGCAGACATAGGGAGAACTTGCAAACTCCACACAGGCAGTACCCGGAATCGAACCCAGGTCCCTGGAACTGTGAGGCTGTGGTGCTAACCACTGCGCCACTGTGCCGCCCCGCGCATAGATGCTTATATATCTGCAGGATGTGTTTTTGATTCTTTCTTCCTGACTTTCTTAGCCTGTACACAACAAAAAATGGATGTGGAGAAAATTATTGCATGAGATGTTGATCTGGTGAATGGGAGAGATAGCTAACTTTTAGATGAGGGGTTCAGATGTGGGAACCATGCAACTATTTTCTTTAGTTGTCTCCAAATTGGTTCAGTTAGGCCTAGAGCTTAGGAAGTTCAGATCCAACCAGAGCCGATAGTTTGATGTGGACAGTCCTAGCTTAGTTTAGCTATGTCAAGACACTCCTAGAAGATCATGGCTGGAATTTTACATTGGCCGGGAGGTCACACTCACTGACCAAAACGTTGGGGACGAGCCCGCCTCCGCTGGGCCTGAGGAGCCTTGCTGCGATTTTACACTTCCCAGACCCTTAATTGGCCTTGGGCTGAACTTACACCTTTCTGAGGCAGGAAATCACAACTAATGGAGCTGCCGGCCAGTCAGCAGGCCAGCAGCTCTCAGTCCCAGCAGCTCCACCTTGAGCGGTGGCCACTGCTGGGACTACACCCAGCCACAGCAGCAAGAAGGACAACAGCCCCAGAAGACAGGTTTTTGCGGCCTTGCTGGAGACAATTGGCTGGGCCCCAGCAAAGCAAGGGGGGGGGGGGGTGTCCGGTTAGGAGGAACCACCCCCAGCCCACAAGGAGGCCACTAAGTTTTACCTGGGGGCCTGAGACGCCTGCTGCTGGTAAAATACCAGCTCCTGTGGGGGCTGTAAAGTTCCGGTCCATGGATACAAACCCCCACTCAGGATTTAGAGCACATATTCTAGGCTACCAATGCAGTGTTCAGGGAGTACTGCATTGTCAGAGATGCCATCTTTCCAATGGCATGTCAGAAGTTCCTTTTGAGCTACTCAAAGAGCATGCAGTTCTTCTGGGTATCCTGACCAAATTTCACCGTTCACCAACTGGTCATTTCCCTCATTACTGTTTGAGGGACCTTGGTGTATTTGCCTGCATACCAACAATGACTACATTTCAAAAGCAATTAATTTTAGCCAAAAATAAAATGTGTAAACAATGGTACACTTTCAGTATAAAGTGCTAACAAACTATTTAACCATGTTTAACACTGTTCTGAGAATTGCTCATATCCAAAAATGGATTTCCAAAAATTAGGAAAACCAGGAGAAAAAGCTTATTTTTATTTCTTGAAGCCTTATGAAAAGAAACAATTGAGAAAAACTTATAGCTCAGAAAGCTATTTTGCACTGCATTCCTGCATTATTCGTCTTCCCAAGTTAATCGTCAGTTAGTATTGAAAAGGAAAACAAACCCATTCCCTAGTATTTCCTCAACTTGGTATCATAGTATTCATCTTGAATGTTCAGTTATTATATTCAACTCAGAAAGATCACAGTATAGACAAGATGTACTGGAAAATTCTATGAACCAATTAATCAAAATAGTAATCTCTGTAGTGATCCAATATGATCTTTTACTTTGTATAGGAATTTTCAAAATCACCAAATAGTGTTTGGATCAGATTGCCTTTTTAAAAAAAAACATTGGGCTGTGAGCAGAGAAATCACAAGCTTTTCTGAGGTGTTTGACTTGTGAATGTGCAGCTGCAATGTTATGTAACTAATATTTCCATTACTAATTGTCCATTTTCTAGCTTTCATGCCCCACTGTCCCCTTGTCCTCCTGGAAGCTTTTCATATGGAATGGATAAACTAAGAAAAACAACCCTGGAGCAGAGAAATAAACAGGCATGGATTTAAATTGTGCTGTGATAGTAGTAAAGTACACATTTAAAATAAAACTGTTAATATCTGTATTAGAATGGCTGACAAAGGAACTTCATGTAAGCTTATTAACATGTTAATTGTTAATATGCCAATGGACAGATATCTGTCTGTTCACAGAGCTACAAGTCCAACCTCCTGCTGTTTACCTTTACTGCTGCCTACCTAACCAGCCTACTAGACATCTGATCAGCTTATTTTCACTTTCTCTCACAATTAGTTTGTCCACCATGCTCATACCTGCCTAAATTGTTTCCACTCATTTTTCTATTACCTGCCTGTCAATGCTACCCATTTGCCCCGCTATCTTCAGTTTCATCCCACCCCATCTGTCCACTTCATTGTCCATTAGACCTACTGCTCCTTGTCCATCCAGCTTGCTGTATGATTCGCAAATCCATTTGTCCAGCTGTTGTCAACTTGTTGCATTAACAGTTCATCCCAGCATATTGCATACTTTCTGTATTGTCTGTTCCCCTTTCAGGAAGAAAATCCACCCATTTTAAGGTTTCATCCATATTCTTATTGTAAAAAGTATCAAGAAGTGCTACATTTGGGGACTGTAACTTATTGCTGCTAACAGCACTGTCTGCAAAAGTTGCAAGAGTCTTTGTCCTATTAGCAGCAGATCAAATATTTATGGCACTGAGTTTCAAGGTTGGAAAGGTCATTTTTGGCTCTAATGTCTTCTGTAATTCACTAAAGAAGGATGGGACGTTCGTGTAGTGGGTGGTTGATGGGGGCGGTGGGGGTGGTGATGGGCAGTGGTAGGTAGCTTGACTAAAATATGTAGTTAGCATGCTCTGGAACCACACCCTCTGCCAGGGCAAGGTAGGATTTGTGTACTGTGTGTAATTTGAGGTTTAGAGTCCATCATTCTATTTGTATTCTAGTAGATCAAAATCATGAGGGGTCTGGACAGAGTAGATAAGGAGAAACTGTTCCTATTGGCTGAAGGATCCAGAATCAGAGGACACTAATTTAAAGTGATTGGCAAAAGAAGGAACAGCGACATGAAGAAAAATTTTTATATGCAGCGAGTGGTTAGGATCCGGAATGCATTGTCTGCACGTGTGGTGGAGGCAAATTCAATCGAGTTCTTGAAAAGAGAACTGGATAATTATCTGAAGGGAAAAAATTTGCAAGGCGATGGGGAAAAGGCAGGGAAGTGGGACTAGGTTAGTTGCTCTTGCAGAAATGATACAATGGGCCGAATGGTCTCCTTCCGTACTGTAACCGTTCTATGATTCTATAATCTCCTCTGATGTTGTTCACAGTGAGTTGGAACAGTGTGACTAAAAAGAGTTACAGGAAGTAACTGTGACATGTAAATCTCCAAATTCTTTGCAAATAAGCACAAGGAAAGGATGCACAAGGCAGGAAAGGAGAAACCAGAAGAGTGACTAAAAATATAGTGGATAAGATAGATTTTGACCTTGGAAAGTAGACGGGGATTTACAACCAACTGCCAATTAAACAAAAATAATACCCTTTAATTGACTTCAGGATGTTCCAAGCTCCAAAGTGATCTCAGCACATGCCTATTTATAGCAGTTAGACCTTGTGATCTTAAAGGGGTAGGCTAGATGTACACAGTTTCACAGAATAATAATATGTTGGTCTCTACATGGTATAATACCCCTGTCCTTATAAAACGGTGTATGCCCTGACTTAGCAACAGCATCATCCCAGGAGATTCAATTGTACACTATATACTAGCCCTTTGAGTCTAGTTACGTGAACTGTAACCAATTTAATTCATACTCTGCAAATACTATTTTGTATTCTTTTATGGAATGTGGGCAATGCTGGCTAGGGCAACATTTATTATCCATCCCTAATTGCCCTTGAAAAGGTGGTTGTGAGCCGCCTTCTTGAACCGCAGCAATCCATGTGATGTAGGTACATCCACAGTGCTATTACGAAGGGAGTTCCAGGATTTTGACCCAGCGACAGTGAAGGAACAGCGATATAGTTCCAAGTCAGGATGGTGTACGGCTTGGAGGGGAACTTGCAGGTGGTGGTGTTACCCTATATCATATATTCCTTCATATAGGTTTCATCACATTACTATATGGTTCTCATTATAGCTCTATACCCTATTCGAATAAAAGATCTTATTTGTATGAATTATAATTTCACAAAATAGTTTCAACCATGAAAGAATGTGAAAAAGAAAAGATAAAATAAAGAGGTGCAAAGTAGGTGAGACTTGTTCAGGGCAGATCTTCCTTCTTAGAAACGGCAAAATACTGCAGATGATGGAGATCTGAAATAAAAACAAGAAATGCTTGAAATACTCAGCAGGTCTGGCAGCATCTGTGGAGAGAGAAGCAGAGTTAATGTTTCAGGTCAGTGACCCTTCATCAGAACTAGCAGATATTAGAAATGTGAAAGGTTTTAAGCAAGTAAAGCGGTGGTGAGGCAAGAGATAACAAAGGAGGTGTAGATAGGACAAGGTCACAGAGAATAACCGACCAGAAGGTCATGGAGCAAAGGCAAACAATATGTTAATGGTGTTTTGAAAGACAAAGCATTAGTAAAGATGGGGTGTTAATGGACTGAAAACTGAACAGCCACAAGTACAAATATGAAAAAACAGTGGGTAGGCAAACTGAACAAACTAAGATAAAATAAAATAAAATAAGCACAAAAAAAAGAAAAAATAACTAAACATAAAAGTAAAATGGGGGGCCAGTCATGCTCTGAAATTATTGAACTCAATGTTCAGTGCGGCAGGCTGTAGTGTACCTAATTAGTAACTGAGATGCTGTTCCTTGAGCTTGCATTGATGTTCACCGGAACACTGTAGCAATCCTAGGACAGAGATGTGAGCATGAGAGCAGGGGGGAGTGCTGAAATGGCAAGCAACCTGAAGCTTGGGGTTATGCTTTCGGACTGAGCGGAGGTCTCCGACGCATCTGCTCTGATGATGCTACCTTCCATGACCGCTTCTAATATGGCTTCCTTTTTCCTCAACCCAGGATTGCCCCCCCACTGTGGTTGACAGGGCCGTTAACCGTGTCCGGCCATTTCCCGCACCTCTACCCTCACCCCTTCCCCTCCCTCCCAGATCCGTGACAGGGTTCCCCTTGTCCTCACTTTCCACCCCATCAGACTCCATATCCAAAGGATCATTTTCCGCCACCTCCAGCGTGATGCCACGACCAAATGCATCTTCCCTTCCCCTGTCAGCATTCCAAAGGGATCGTTCCCTCCGCGACACCCTGGTCCACTCCTCCATTACCCCCACCACCTTGTCTCCTTCCCACGGCACCTTCCCCTGCAATCACAGGAGGTGTAATACCTGCCCATTTACCTCCTCTCTCCTCACTATCCCAGCCCCAAACACTTCTTTCAGGTGAAGCAGTAATTTACTTGTACTTCTATCAATGTAGTATACTGTATTCGCTGCTCAGTGTGGTCTCCTCTACATTGGGGAGACCAAACACAGACTGGGTGACCGCTTTGCGGAACACCTCTGCTCAGTCCGAAACCATGACCCCGAGCTTCTGGTTGCTTGCCATTTCAACACTCCCCCCTGCTCACATCTCTGTCCTGGGATTGAGGCAGTGTTCCAGTGAACATCAACGCAAGCTTGAGGAACAGCATCTCATTCATCGATTAGGTACACTACAGCCTGCCGGACTGAACATTGAGTTCAATCATTTCAGAGCATGACGGGCCCCCCATTTTACTTTTATGTTTAGTTATTTTTTTATTTCTTTTTTATATTTTTTGTGTTTATTTTATTTTATCTTAGTTTGTTCAGTTTGCCTACCCACTGTTTTTTTTTCATCTTTGTACTTGTGGCTGTTCAGTTTTCAGTCCATTAACACCCCATCTTTACTAATGCTTTGTCTTTCAACACACCATTAACATATTGTTTGCCTTTGCTCCATGACCTTTTGGTCAGTTATTCTCTGTGACCTTCTCCTTTGTTATCTCTTGCCCCACCCCGCTTTACTTGCTTAAAACCTTTCACATTTCTAATATCTGCTAGTTCTGATGAAGGGTCACTGACCTGAAACATTAACTCTGCTTCTCTCTCCACCGATGCTGCCAGACCTGCTGAGTATTTCCAGCATTTCTTGTCTTCCTTCTTAGTGATGGTTGATTTAGCTGACTCCCCATAAAGTCTTTTTTGTCATTCTAAATAAATATTACGAACTCTAATTTTCCTTCCTATTCAAATCTTTGGGGGTGAAATTCAAATTTGTCAGGGGCGCAGCTGGCTGGTAGCATATCAACTGACTGTTATACATTCCGTCCAATTTCTTTTATCTGTTGATGTCAATGGGAACTTGAAGGCTTATCAAGCAGGGTGTGTCACAGGCAGATGATCTTCCACTGTCTGTTTTGTGTCTCCATTGAAGTGGAGTTTCAGTCCATTCCTGTTTTAATATTATTGCTTACTCTTACAAACCTTTTCAACACACCTCCATGAGTTGAGTCATTGAATTGCATTTGGTTTTTCAAGTTCAAGAAAGCAGCCTGACATAATTTTGTATATAATTGCAGACCAATATTATGTTTGTATTAAAGTTCAAGCTGTGACCTGTTTCCAATAATCTTCCTGCCCCAGGGTAGGATCTCATGATTGAAGGTATATCCTATCATACTTAATCAGGGACAGCTCATTATTATTAAGCTGCCACTACTGGAATACTTTGAACACATTCACTTTCAATTTGTTTGTTTTTTAATGACAAAGATGGTTGAAGCAGAACTCCTATTCTCTGTGACAAGTGATGTAAAGAAGATTCCTTAGTACTGTTTGCCATCTTGGCTCAGTTGATCATATTCTTTCTTCCAGATTAAAAGGTTTGCAGATTGGATGTAGGCAATCCCATCGCTAAATTGATACACTTTGCATCCGTTTTATGCTGGAAAATTTGTGCAATACATACCAATATCTACCCCAATGAGTGCAAAGTGTGTTTTGCTTTCCAAAAAATATCTGTTCTACTGTACACTTCTTACATTTACAGTGGGAACCCTCTTAATAGAAAGATCTTTGTAAAAGAGAAAACCTTTTCTTTTACAATTGTTCCTGTTAAGCACAGAGTACTGAACTGATGCAGCAGTAGATATTCCCAGTGATATGCCAGTTATCCATATGTTGAAAAGTTGTGCAATTTAAGGATCTGAATTCCTTCCCATTATTGATTTGATTTTTCTTGGATGGATTATGTGATATTTAATGCCTATAAATTGTCAGAAACTGCAACAATTTGTGGGTGAAAGGATGTAATAAACTATTAATGAGAAATCAGTCTTGTAACTTAATAACTAAGAGCTTTTTTCTAATGGAGTATTATAGGAAATAACATTAATAATGAGGTCACACAGGGAGGCAGAAAGATTATTAGAAAGAGGTCATAACTTGAGCATTATCACAAATGTAACATTATCATGTAATTCCCATGTGTATTGATGTTAAAGGTAGGGCTGCTTCCATGAACTTTAAAACCAGCTACATCTGAATGAGTGTATAACCTAATGGAGCTGGGTGCAAAAACAGTTGTATTAAAATGTAACATTTTGATTTCAATAACTTCATAAATAATTAGTTTTTATTCACATGCCTGAATGATTGCTTGAACTGAAGTCCAGTTATTTAAGTGCTTCAGTTAGATTGCATCATTGAGTGAGACCTGACATCGTTACACACCTTGATTTTAACTGTAGGTGGATCTCAGGTGGACCACAGCAGGAGCACTTGTGCAGACCACCTGAAATCCCTGGGGAGAGATCTAAGCTGTTTGTATAAGGCTGGCCAGCCCCATTCATGCTCCTCCTGGTCCCATAAAAATGTTAGTAAAAGACAAAAACTTAACAGGATTTGCAGCATTACATTTAGGGTAGCAGTGGGTGCAATGCTACACCTCATTGGTCCTAAAATTGTGATGTATTTTGTCTATGTATATCATAGAACCCCGATTAGTGGATTAGAATGAGGCTTATTTCTGAAACTGGGCCATCCATTTGGAGGTCCCAGGAAAATGTCAATGAGTAAGACTAGGACAATAAATACAGCACCATAATCTTTTGGTCTGCTACACCCTGTTCCCATCTGGAAAAGTACCTTAATATTCTCCTCTTACTCTTCTCCCTTCCCTCTGGAATAAAATCATAAAACAACTATCCCCTACTGCTTCAAACACCTCGTGTGCTCCTGTCCATGTAATTCTCAATTGTGACCTTTAATACAACAATTTGTGGGTGAAAGGATGTAATAAACTATTAATGAGAAATCAGTCTTGTAACTTAATAACTAAGAGCTTTTTTCTAATGGAGTATTATAGGAAATAACATTAATAATGAGGTCACACAGTGGCACAGTGGTTAGCACTGCAGCCTCATAGCTCCAGGGACCCGGGTTCGATTCTGGGTACTGCCTGTGTGGAGTTTGCAAGTTCTACCTGTGTCTGCGTGGGTTTTCTCCGGGTGCTCCGGTTTCCTCCCACAAGCCAAAAGACTTGCAGGTTGATAGGTAAATTGGCCATTATAAATTGTCACTAGTATAGGTAGGTGGTAGGGAAATATAGGGACAGGTGAGGATGTTTGGTAGGAATATGGTAGTGTGGGATTAGTATAAATGGGTGGTTGATGGTCGGCACAGACTCGGTGGGCCGAAGGGCCTGTTTCAGTGCTGTATCTCTAATCTAAATCTAATCAAACAGTTTTGTACATTTGGCAAACAGTAGGGTTTTGCAACCCCATTTGCTCTATGATTAAACTACTGACATTCTGGGATAGCTCATTGGTCACACAGCATCTTACATAAATGCTAACACTATTAAACTCGACCTTTCCCCAAGCGGCAACAGTCATCAGTGATATCATGTAATTTACTTCTGCAATGTCCTGTGTTTAGTAATGTTATACCAGATATTTTCGATTGATTACATTCTGTTACTGCTGCCAAAAATGCAAAACTTCCAGTAATTATCAGTACTGCAGTAGTTGCTGGTACATTTTATTATATTTAAGACATTTCTTCAAAAGGGGGCTCAAAAAATTCTATCATGATTAGACAGTATGCAGTACTTTTATTTAAAAGTGAATCAACACGAGAGCAACTTCCTAAATAAAGTTAGAACCCAAGGGTTTTAAACCTGAATCACATTGCAATTTCTAGGAGCTTGGTGTGTGCAAATTGGCTGCTGCATTTCCTACATTACAAAAGTGACTATACTTCAAATGGATCTTCATTGCTGTAAAGCATTTTGGGACATGCTGAGGTTGTGAAAGAGACTATGTAAATACAATTCTTTCTTTTTAGTCTTTATTGATACATGAGGGAAGTTTTGGCTTAAGTAAGATACCTAGCAGCATTTTGTTTTGTTTCAAAGTAGTAACTGGTCACCTGCATAAAGAAAAGAGATTGGAAGTAATGTGAAAAATACTTATTTTACATTTATGCAATAAAAAAATAAAATTTATCATAATTGTATATATGATTTTAAAAAAACAAACTAAAATCGCTTGCTACAATTGTACAGGGTTTTGGTGCGACCATATCTGGAGTACAGTGTGCAGTTTTTGTCTTCGTGTTTAAGAATATACTTGCTTTACAGGCGGTACAGCGAAAGTTCACTAAATTGATCCCTGCGGTATTGTCCTATGATGAGAGACTGAGCAAATTGGGCCTATACTCTTTGGAGTTTAGAAGAATGAGAGGTGATCTCATTGAAACATACAAGATTCTGAAGGAGCTGGATGGGGTAGATACTGAGATTGTTTGCAATAGTCAGGGAATCTAAAACATGGTGGTACAGTCTCAGGGTAAGGGGCCGATCATTTAGAACTAAGATGAGGAGAAATTACTTCACTCAAAGAGTTGTGAATCCTTGGAATTCTCTACCCCAGCCTATTTCTTGTGGTCTTGTGTTCTTGCTTACCTTGGTATTCAAAACTATGTAGAAAAGTAATGAAGGAAAAGTAAATTCAACCCAATTGTGTAAAAAAACATACCTACAATGTAGGTCTCAAAGAAAAATGACACATCAGCCAGAGAATAACTTGAAACAGTTCCTTCAATCCTACTCAGTAGGCCATGGAGCTCTTGCTAGAATATTCATGTGCTGTGGAGGAGGGTGAAGAGTTTTGAGACATTAATGTAGTAAACAGATTGACTGGTGGCATCAACCTCCTCAGCTAAATCCAGACTATTTGGATAATGCCATGCAATCTGATAATGGGCTGAATTTTATTAGCCCTCTGGCATCAGGGGTTGCGGAGGGGGTCCGGAAAATTCTTCCGGGAAAGGCCCGCCACAACCCCTGACGCCAGGAAGACCCTGCCGCATTTTACTGGCGGTGGTGAGGCCTCAGTGCTGCGCCCTTCATTTCCATATGTTAATAAAGATTAATGAATGCAAATGAACCCACCTTGTCCTGGCAGCCATCCCACGCTGATATTCCGGCTGCTGGCCGGAACTCCCACGCCTTCAGAACTCCGAGGCGTGACTGTAGTGGGGATGGGTGGAGGAGTGAAATTATCAGGGCCAGTAGTGGGTGGGGGGGGCGGGGTGGGGGGAAGGGGTGGCGTAGGAGAAACACTTTTTATTGGCTGTGGGGATGAAGGGCAAATGTTATGGGGTTGGGGGAGGGAATGTTTGGGTTGGGAATAAAGTTTATTTTCATCATATAGGCCCAAAAAAAACATTGGGGGGGGGGGTGGTTGGGAAAGGGCCTCCAGCCTTTATTTATTTTTTAAAAATAAAATGCACAGTAATTGAACTTTAAAAATGCAAATCTTCTCTAAGGGCTTGAAGCCGTTTAAAAATGGCACCAGCACCTGTGCGGTGGCGCCGGACGCCATTTCCGGGGATGGAGCGACCACCTCCAATGACATAGAGGGGGTGGCCACTCCGCCCTCTCCATTTAAATGAATCTCCACGCGAAATATCGCAGGAGCTCAGCGATGGCACATCCGCGCCTGAAGACTGCTGAGATGAGAGCGTGCTGCTGCAATTGCGGCGCACTCATAAAATTCAGCACAATGTCATTATTTCATGCCATAAATTAGTCTGTACAGTCTGTTCACTGCCCATAGTCCTGATGATAATTACTGTTCTTGTCTATGTCTGGAAATGGGCAGGTTGAGAGTCCAGTTACTGTTCACTACACTTAAAGTGTCTCATCCCTCCTTCAAGTCATTGTTCGGCACCTTTGTTAGATAATTTTCTTTGGAGCTTACTTTCCTGGAAGTGGCTTCCTCCACAGACTGACTTCTGGTCTTTGTCACGCTCCTTGAACATTGGCACCTGGGAAAAATTGAATCCCATGTCATTTTCAAAATCACTACGGGTTCCTCTCCAGAGAATGCAGTTGCAACTGGGGATGTGGTGAATTCATCTGTAAGATAGAAATAAAGAAGTTACAAGAGGTTTAGCAGACCATTGTTACTGAATCAATCCACATTCACAAAGGTTACTGAATAAAAATTTAAACTATATTTTATTCCGTTTTATCAGTGACCTATAACATTCTCCTGACGTTTGATGAATTCTTTACTGACTATTAATTTCATTTAACATTTGGTAGTTAAGTTATAGCTGCTAAATAATGCAGAAAAAAGGATAGTTTGCCTGTGGATTATTCATTACTTGGGAATTTTTACCCAAAATACTGCAGGGGATCATTTGTCCCATGGTTCTTAATAAAAAAGCAAACAGCCATATCATGTCAAATTGCCTCAAAACACTTCATATACTGAACTTGGAGTGCAATGATTAATATATAGGTAAAAACAGCAACTGTGCAGCATTAGCAATATTCCACAAACAGCATTGAGATGAATGATCAGTAAAGCTGGGTTTTCTTGGTATTCAGGAAGGAATGTTGGCCCGGACACTGAGGGTTTTGTGAAATGGAAATCATGTTCTACCAATTTTTTGGAGTTCTTTGAAGAAGTAATAAGTGCTGTGGATAAAGGGGAACCGGTGGATGTACTGAGATTTCCAGAAGGCATTTGATAAGGTGCCACATCAAAGTTTATTGCAGAAAGCAAAAGCTCATGGTTTAGAGGGTAACATATTGGCATGGATAGAAGATTGGCTAGCCAGCAGGAAACAGAGAGTAGGCATAAATGGATCATTTTCTGGTTAGGAAGATGTAACAAGTGGTGTGCCACAGGGATCAGTGCTGGGGCCTCAACTTTTACAATTTATACAAATGACTTGGATGAAGGGACCAAAGGTATGGTTGCTAAATTTGCTGATGACAAAAAGAAAGGTAGGAAAATATGTTGTGAAGAGGATACAAGGAGGCTACAAAAGGATATAGATAGGTTAAGTGAGTGGGCAAAGATCTGGCAAGTGGAGTATAATGTGGGAAAAAGTGAAATTGTCCATTTTGGCAGGAAGAATATAAAAGAAGCATCTAAATGCTGAGAGATTGCAGAGCTTTGAGATGCATAGGGATCTGAATGTCCTAGTACATTAATTGCAAAAGGTTAGTTAGCAGGTATAGCACGAAATTAGGAAAGCGAATAGAATGTTATCGTTTATTACAAGGGGAATTGAATACAAAAGTAGGGAGGTTATGCTTCAGTTATACAGGGCATTGGCGAGATCACATCTGGAGTTCTGTGTGCAGTATTGGTCTCCTTATTTAAGAATGGATGTAAACACGTTGGAAGCAGTTCAGAGAAGGTTTACTAGACTAATACCTGAAATGGGCGGGTTGTCTTATGAGGAAAGGTTGGACAGGCTAGGCTTGTATCGCTGGAGTTTAGAAGAGTAAGAGACAACTTGATTGAAACATATAAGATCCTGAGGGGTCTTGACAGGGTGGATGTGGAAAAGATTTTTCCCCTTGTGGGAGAATCTAGAACCAGGGGTCACTGTTTAAAAATAAGGGGTTACCAATTTAAGACAGAGATGAGGAGAAATTTTTCTCTGAGGGTTGTGAGTCTTTTGAACTCTCTTCCTCAAAAGGCTGTGGAAGCAGAGTCTTTGAATATTTTTAAGGCAGGGGTAGATAGATTCTTGATAAGCAAGGGGGTGAAAGGTTATCAGGGATAGGCGGGAATGTGGAGTTGAGGTTACAATCAGATCAGCCATGATCTTGTTGAATGGCGAAGCAGGCTTGAGGGGCCAAGTGGCCTACTCCTGCTCCTAATTTGTATGTTCGTATGAACCCCCTGCTCTTTCAATAGTGCCAAGGGATATTTAACATAGACTTAAGCAGACAGGACAGCAGGACTTCAGTTTAACATTTTTGGTGAAGGACAGCATCTCCAATAGCACAACACTCCCCAAGGACTACAATGGATTATCAACTTAGATAATATACTACAGTCCAGATGATTTGGCTCCAACCCACAACCTTCTGACTCAGAAGTGACAGTGCAACCAAGTGCGCTGAACTGCATTTTCCAATTGGATCAGCCCAAAGTTAGATAATTATATGAGGGAGAAAGGAATAGAAGGATATGTCGATCGGGGAGATGAAGTAGATAGAGTAGGTGGAGACTGGTGTGGAGCATAGGGTCATGCAGGAGTGCTCCACAATACAGTGACAGGCCTCTGTTGGCCATTATGTGGTCACCGCTCACTATCCCTCCCGATTACAATCTTGACCTCCCTCAATTGCCACCGTCTCCAAATCATCTAACCACCACCACCACCACCCTCCCCCTGCCGATCACCTCCCTTTCCTGTTCTAATGTAAGGGAGACCCAATGCCCATTCTAGTGCAGGCCCGATTTCCTGATTTCTAGGCCAAGTTTACTTGCTTGAAAAAAAATTAAAACACACACACAACATTGCTTTATTGCCATTAATATGCAATATACAAGCATACCCTGTCCTTCCCTTGTACAGGTGGGATAAGTTTGTATTTAACATGTATTCAACAGCAGGCAACCTCTGCTATACGTAAGATAGGAAGCTCAATGTATGGTAATACTGAGGGGTAAAAAACTCACTTTGTATGACTCTACATATTGTCATTGTTGTCATGACAATAGTGACATAGGTGTGAAAACCACTATAACAATCAGAGAAAATGTCAACTAATGGATGAGATATGTTGACTAAATTTTAAAGTAGTTGAACTTTTCGTTATTTAAGGGCCTTTTCAGCTTTCAAAGTGCATATAACATTGTATAACATTAAACAAAAAAAGCATGGTTTAAAGATTAACTATCATATGGAGAAATTTTTTTTAAAATCTGGAATTAAAAAACTAATCTAATGGAGACTATAAACCATTGTCGATTGTTGTAAAAACCCATCTGGTTCACTAATGTCCTTTAGGGATGGAAATCTGCTGAACTTACTTGGTCTAGCCTACACGTGACTCCAGACACACAGCGATGTGGTTGACTCTTAAAATGCCCTCTGAAATGGGCTAGCAAGCTACTCAGTTTCTCAAGGACAATTAGGAATGGGAAATAAATGCTGGCTTCACCAGCAATGCCCACATCTCTTGAACGAATAATAAAAAAAACACATCATAATACGTATAAGATGGTGAATTCTTATGTGCCTCTCTCGCTGAAATGAAATGTATCCTATTAAAACACTGTCTTTATGAAAAAAAAGTTTAGAAAACTTTTGTATCTTTACCAAATTGTGTGACAAGGTGATACATTTTGACACACCTTGTATCAATGAACTGCAGAAATATTATTGTGGCAGATCTGTGCAAGAATGGCTTGGTGTACAGTTCACAAAGGAATAGAGATTTCTATTGAGTTATTCCTGTCATTAATCCTTATCTAGCCTCATGCATCAAAAATGGTCACTTGGGTACAATACTTGGAAACATCCCCCAGCAACATGTTAATGCCTTTAGGCTAGGCGAGGATTTAGAATCTGTGCTACAAAATTGACAAGAAAAAGGGGAAAAAAAGCTTTTATTTGAACTGTGCATTCATTTTTGACTATTCCTGATACTGCATATTACAGCAGGCTTAGTAAATCATTCACTGCAGCACATATTCTAGGACTTTGAGTGAGATGGGTATTATCTACCGTATCTTCTGCAGTACTCTTGATTTTTCAAGATTGAGAAAAAAGGTAAAATTTATATACTACTTGTGACAAGAATAATTTAACATTCAGTGTTTAAACCAATTTGCGATTCACAAATGCTTGTACACACCTTGAAATATATATCAAACCATTTGTTACATCAGGTTGCCAGTATGTTATATGGATTATGTAGGAATAGTTAGGCTTTCACTAGGCTAATCTGCATGAAGAAAATGTTTAAAGTACATAGGAGCTGAGAGTTTCACAACTGAACCACATTCCTTTAGGGGTTAAGTTTTAATGCACTTGCAATCACTCTGATAAACGTAAAGGCAAATAATTGGCACTCCCTCCCGTTCTACTATCAAATTGTACTCTTTGGCTAGATTTACTCAGGGGGATATAAATCTAAACATGTAAATAATATACTCTTTCAGAAGTCTTTCTTCTGTTTGCCCTGATATCAGATCCTTCACAACATTCTGCATAAATTGGCTCGCCAGTAGAAAAACTATAATTCACAGTGACCTTAAACTGGTTGTTCAATTTGTTCTTGTGGATTATTGTGGTGTGCTTGTGTATGCAACAGTAACAGACAGTTTGCACTAATCTGCATGGTCAAATTAAAAATCTATTTTTCTGGACTGTGTCACCTCAGGGATTGTCTCCTGGGTTTCACTTGCACCTTCATATATGAAAGATTTAATGTATTGGTGTACTGTACAACACCATTTTAAATTTTGTAATTCCTAACCTATACACTTTTAGTTTTCTTTTAAAGATCAGCTGCACTTCCAATTATTGGAGTGACTAGGAGCATAAAATTAACCAGTGAAAAATCACAAAGTTTCTGGAGTATACAATGTTTAACTCTGCAAATTGCAGCTACAAACTGCATTTCATAGGGCTTTCTTAAAATTGTCTATTAAAGGTTCTGGTAAGCATCGCATTCTTTATTATAAATAGAAAATGCTGGAACTACTCAGCAGGTCAGGCAGCATCGGTGGAAAGAGAAACAGAGGGCTGAATTTTCATTCCCAGGTCCTGATCCCACCATCAGGATGAAATGAGGGTTGGGAACCCACAAATGCCAGCTGCGGGTCCCGGAGGCTGATTTTGAAAGTGGTGGCCAATTTTTAAATTTTTTTTTATGGGATGTGGGCGTTGCTGGCTGGGCCTGCATTTATTGCCCATCCCTAATTGCCCTTGAGAAGGTGGTGTTTAGCTGCCACTTGAACTGCTGCAGTCCTTGGTGTATAGGTACACCAACAGTGTTGTTAGGAAGGGAGTTCCAGGATTTTGACCCAGTGATAGTGAAGGAACGGCGATATCGTTCCAAGCCAGGATGGGATGTGGCTTGGAGGGGAACTTGCAGGTGGTGGTGGTGATCCCATGCATCTGCTGACCTTGTGGTTGAGGTCATGGGTTTGGAAGGTGCTGTTGAAGGAACCTTGGTGAGTTGTTGCAGTGCATCTTGTAGATGGTACACACTGCTGCCACTGTGCATCGATGGTGGAGGGAGTGAATGTTGAAGGTTGTGGATGGGGTGCCAATCAAGTGGGCTGCTTTGTGTTGGATGCTGTCGAGCTTCTTGAGGCAAGTGGAGAATATTCCATCACACTCCTGACTTGTGCCTTGTAGATAGTGGACAGGCACTGGGCAGGAGGTGTGTTACTCGCCACAGAATTCTCTGACCTGCTCTTGTAGACACAGCATTTATGTGGCTGGTCCAGTTCAGTTTCTGGTCAATGGTGACCCCCAGTATGTTGATAGTGGGGGATTCAGCAATGGTAATGCCATTGAATGTCAAGGGGATATGGTTAGATTCTTTCTTGTTTGAGAAAGACATTGTCTGGCACTTGTGTGGCACGAATGTTACTTGCTACTTATCAGTCCAAGCCTGGATGTTGTCCAGGTCTTGTTGCATATGGACATGGGCTGCTTCAGTATCTGAGTCGTCGCGAATGCTGCTGAACATTGTGCAATCATCAGCGAACATCCCCACTTCTGACCTTATGATTGAAGGAAGGTCATTGATGAAGCAGCTGAAGATAGTTGGGTCTAGGACACTACCCTGAGGAACTCCTGCAGTGATGTCCTGGAGTGGAGATGATTGACCTCCAACAACCATAACCATCTTCCTTTGCATTAGGTATGACTCCAACCAGCATAGACATTTCCTCTGGATTTCCATTGACTCCAGTTTTGCTAGGGCTCCTTGATGCCATACTCTGTCAAATGCTGCCTTGATGTCAAGGGCAGTCACTCTCACCTCACCTCAAACTGAGTGTCAGTGAGCAGCTTATTGCTGAGCAAGTGCTGCTTGATAACACCGTCAATGACCCCTTCCATCACTTTGCTGGTGATTGGGAGCAGATTGATAGGGCAGCAGTTGGCTGGCTTGGATTTTTAAAAATTCATTCCTGGGATGTGGGGGTCGTTGGCTAGGCCAGCATTTATTGCCCATCCCTAATTGCCCTTGAGAAGGTGGTGGTGAGCTGCCATCTTGAACCGCTGCAGTCCATGTGAGGTAGGCACACCCACAATGCTGTTCGGAAGGGAATTCCAGGATTTTGACCCAGCGACAGTGAAGGAACAGTGATATAGTTTCAAGTCAGGATAGTGTATGACTTGGAGGGCAACTTGCAGGTGGTGGTGGTCCCATGCATTTGCTGCCCTAGTCCTTCTAGTTGGTAGAGGTTGTGAGTTTGGAAGGTGCTGTTGAAGGAGCCTTGGTGCATTGCTGCAGTGCATCCGATCATGGCATCAAGGAGCCCTAGCAAAATAGAAGTGAATGGGAATCAGGGGAAAATACTCCGCTAGTTGGAGTCATACCTAACGCAGAGGAAGATGGTTGTGGCTGTTGGAGGTCAATCATCTCAGCTCCAGAGCATCACTGCAGGAGTTCCTCATGGTAGTGTCCTAGGCCCTTATAGATGGTACACACTGCTGCTACTGTGCGTCGGAGGTAGAGGGAGTGAATGTTTGTAGATGGGGTGCCAATCAAGCGGGCTTCTTTGGCCTGGATGGTGTCGAGCTTCTTGAGCGTTGTTGGAGCTGCACCCCTCCAGGCAAATGGAGATTATTCCATCACACTCCTGACTTGGGCCTTGTAGATGGTGGACAGGCTTTGGGGAGTCAGGTGGTGAGTTACTCACCACAGGATTTCTAACCTCTGACCTGCTCTTGTAGCCACAGTATTTATATGATTAGAGATACAGCACTGAAACAGGCCCTTCGGCCCACCGAGTCTGTGCCGAACATCAACCACCCATTTATACTAATCCTGCACTAATCCCATATTCCTACCAAACATCCCCACCTGTCTCTATATTTCCCTACCACCTACCTATACTAGTGACAATTTATAATGGCCAATTTACCTATCAACCTGCAAGTCTTTTGGCTTGTGGGAGGAAACCGGAGCACCCGGAGAAAACCCACGCAGACACAGGGAGAACTTGCAAACTCCACACAGGCAGTACCCGGAATCGAACCCGGGTCCCTGGAGCTGTGAGGCTGCGGTGCTAACCACTGCGCCACTGTGCCGCCCATTTTTTCATAAATAAATTCTCCTCATTTCAGTTCAGTTTCTGGTCCATGGTAGCCCCTAGGATGTTGATAGTGCGGGATTCAGCAATGGTAATGCCATTGAATGTCAAGGAGAGAAGGTTAGATTCTGTCTTGTTGGAGATGGTCATTGCCTGGCACTTGTGTGGCGCAAATGTTACTTGCCACTTATCAGCCCAAGCCTGGATGTTGTCCAGGTCTTGCTGCATTTTTACACGGACTGCTTTAGTATCCGAGGAGTCGTGAATGCTGCTAAACATTGTGCAATCATCAGCGAACATCCCCACTTCTGACCTTATGATTGAAAGAAGATCATTGATGAAGCAGCTGAAGATGGTTGGGTCTAGGACACTATCCTGAGGAACTCCTGCAATGATGTCCTGGAGCTGAGATGATTGACCTCCAGCAACCATGACCATCTTCCTTTGCGCTAGGTGTGACTCCAATCATCAGATAATTTTCCCCCTGATTCCCATTCACTTCAGTTTTGCTAGGGCTTCTTGATGCCATACTCTGTCAAATGCTGCCTTGATGTCAAGGGCAGTCACTCTCACTTCACCCCTTGAGTTCAGCTCTTTTGTCCAGTTTGAACCAAGGCTGTAATGAGGTCAGGAGCTGAGTAGCCCTGGCGGAACCCAAACTGAGCGTCAATGTGCAGATTATTGCTAAGAAAATGCTGCTTGATAGCACTGTCGATAACACCTTCCCACCTTCCATCACTCTACTGATGATTGAGAGTAGACTGATGGGGCGGTAATTGGTCAGGTATATGCCAGTGTTGTAGCCATACTGGAACAGCTTAGCTTGGTGCCCAGCAAGTTCTGGAGCACAGGTCTTCAGTACTATTGCTGGAATATTGTCAGGGCCCACAGCCTTTGCAGTATCCAGTGCCTTCAGTCGTTTCCTGATATCACGTGGAGTGAATCGAATTGGCTGAAGTCTGGCATCTGTGATGCTGGGGACTTCAGGAGGAGGCCAAGATGGATCATCAACTCAGCACTTCTGGCTGAAGATTGTTGCAAATGCTTCCCTTATCTTTCGCACTGATGTGCTGGGCGCCCCCATCATTGAGGATGGGGATATTTGTGGAGCCACCTCATTCAGTTAGTTGTTTCATTATCCGCCACCATACACGGCTGGATGTGGCAGGACAGCAGACCTTAGATCTGATCCATTGGTTATGGGATCGCTTAGCTCTGTCTAACAAATGCTGCTTACGCAGTTTGGCACACAAGTAGTCCTGTGTTGTAGCTTCACCAGGTTGACATCTCATTGAGGTATGCCTGGTGCTGCTCCTGGCATGCCCTCCCGCACTCTTCATTGAACCAGGATTGGTCTCCTGGCTTGATGGTAACAGTAGAGAGGGGACATTCTGCACCCTTGCCACCCTCAGTGCTTTCTCCAAGTGGTGATTAACATGGAGCAGTATTGATTCATCAGCTGAGGGAGGGCGGTAGGTGGTTATCTATAGGAGATTTCCTTTTCCATGTTTGACCTGATACTATGAGACTTCATGGGGTCCGGAGTCGATGTTGAGGACTCCCAGGGCAACTTCCTACCGACTGTATACCACTGTGCCGCCACTTCTACTAGGTCTGTCCTGCCGGTGGGACAGGACATACCTGGGGATGGTGATGGCAGCGTCTGGGACATTGTCTGTAAATGATTCCATGAGTATGACTATGTCAGGCTGTTGCTTGATTAGTCTGTGGGACAGCTCTCCCAACTTTGGCACAAGCCCCCAGATGTTAGTAAGGAGGACTTTGCAGGGTCGACATGGCTGGGTTTGCTGTAACAGGCACTTCTGCAGTTGATTTGTCCTGCTTTTTGTGCACAGGACACCTGGGCAATTTTCCACATAGCCAGGTAGATGCCAGTGTTGTAGATGTACTGCAACAGCTTGGCTAGGGGCACGGAGAACGCTGGAGCACAAGTCTTCAGTACTATTGCGGGAATGTTGTCAGGGCCCATAGCCTTTGAAGTATCCAGTGCCTTCAGCCATTTCTTGATATCACATGGAGTGAATTGGATTGGCTGCCTCCGGGAGCACTGTCCAATTAAGGACGGGCTCCTGAGTCTGGGGGCCAATAGGAGGCTGTCCAGCACTAACACATCAGCAACCCCACTGTTGGAGGAGCAGCTGCCGAAATAGGTAGGGAGGTGCAAGGGCGCCTCCATTCCTGGTCGCCAGTCACCAATTAGGTAAGTAAGAGAGCCAGGAGGGTTAGGGCCTTCAGACATCAGGGCGAAAGTCCCCCCACAGTAATTGGCACTTCTGCAGTTGCGGCTGAGTTATGGAACAGTGATTTCCAAATAGATGGGAGACTCCAGCTCTGATATCTACTCCCCCTACCTCTGGGAGGCCACCACGGTTTCAAAGATAGCCTCCTGACGCAAAAGGTACCCCGTGCGCTAGACTGAAAATCCGGCCATGATCAGGAAGTGCCCTTAATTAAACCCCCATGGGGCCTATTTGGTTAGAGTTCAGAAGAAAAAAGGTTATGATCATGGGGGTATACTACAGATCTCCAAATAGTGAGAGAGAGATAGAGAAATACATCTGCTATGAAATCACAGAGATGTGCAAGAAGTTTAGAGTCGTGATATTGGGGGTCTTTGTTCCAATCAATATTTGTGTAATTAATGTGAGAGTAAAAGGAAAGGTGGGCGAAGAATTCTGAAATGTGTTCAGAACTTCCTTGATCGGTATGTTCTTGGCCCAACTAGAAAGGAGGCATTGCTGGATCTGGTGCTGGGAAATGAGGTGTACTAAGTGGACCAGGTGTTTGGAGGGGAGCACTTGGTGAAGAATGATCATTGTATCATAAGATTTAGACTTGTAATGCAGGAAAGCAAGGAATGATATGTGGTAGAACATCTAGATTGGAAGAGGACTAATTTCAATGGGATGAGAAGGGATCTAGCCAGGCTAAAATGGAACCAAAGACTGACAGAAAAACTTTAACCGAGCAATGGCTATCTTTAAGGAAGAGATGCTTCAGGTACGGACTAGGTACATTTCAACAAAGGTGAAGGCAGGGGAACCAAAAACAGAGCTCCTTGGATGACAAGGGAGACAGTAGATTATGATGAAACAAAAAAGGATGTATGATGTGTGTCATGCGAATTCTTCAAGTGAGAACCAGGCCAAATACAGTAAATTAACAGGGGAATTGAAGAGGAAGATAAGACTGGCTAAGAGAGGATATGAGAATAGAATGGCAATTAACATAAAAGAGAACCTAAAAATCTTCTATCAGCATGTAAATAGTAAGCAGATATTAAGAGGTAGAGTGGAGCCTAACGGTAATATATACTTAGAGGTGCAGGGCAAGGCTAGAATACTTATTGAGTACTTTGTATAGGTATTTACTAAGGAAGAGGAATCTGACAAAATATGAGTAGAAGCGGAGAGAGTAGTGGCAATGGTTAGAGGGAGGATGTGCTGAAAAGGCCAGTTATGCTTAGAGTGGATAAGCCACCTGGTCCAGATGGTTTGCATCCCAGGTTGCTAAAGGAAGTTGGGGTGCAGATAGTGGAAGGGCTTGCCATGATCTTCCAATCTTCCCTAGATATGGGGGAGGTGCCAGAGGATTGGAGAGTGGTAAATGTGACACCCTTATTCAAGAAAGGGTGTAAGGACGGTCCTAGCAACTATAGGCCAGTTAGTTTAATATCAATGGTGGGCAAGGTTTTACAAACAATAATCATGGAAAAAAGTCAACAGCCACTTGGAGAGGTTTGAGTTAATTAAGGAGAGCAAGCACAGATTTGTAAAGAACAGATCATGCTTGATTAATCTAATTGAATTTTTTGATGAAGTAACAGAGAAGGTTGATGAAGGGAATACAACAGATGATGTCTATATGGATTTTAAGAAAGCATTTGATAAGGTGTCACATAAAAGGCTGGTTATCAAAATTGAGGCTCATGGAATAGGACTGTCAGTGTCTAATTGGATAAAAAAAAATTGTCTGAAGGAGAGAAAATGGAGAGTCATGATAAATGGTTGTTTTTCAGACTGGCGGATCATAGACAGTGGCATTTCCCAAGGGTCAGTGCTAGGACCACTGCTTTTTTTGCTATATATAAATGACTTGGATCTTGGAACACAATAGAATTTCAAAATTTGCCAGTGATACCAAATTTGGAGGAGTGGCAAACAGTGAGGATGATACAAATCGCCTGCAACAGGACATAGATAGGCTAGCAGAATGGGAAGACAAGTGGCAGATGGAATTTAGTACAGCCTAGTGTAAGGTAATGCATTTTGACAGAAGGGATAGGGTGAGGTATTATAGACTTAATGGCACAGTTCTAAAGAATGTGCAGGAACAGCACCGGGGGGTGTATGTGCATCGATCTTTGAAGGTGGCAGGACATATTGAGAGAGTGGTTAGCAAAGCATATGGGATCTTGGGCTTCATAAATAGAGGTATTGAATATAAAAGCAGGGAAATTATACTGAACCTTTATAAAGCTCTGATTAGGCCCCAACTAGAGTATTGCGTCCAGTTCTGGTCACCACACTTTAGGAAGGATATGAGGGTCCTCGGAAGGGTGCAGGGGAGATTTACCAAAATGATTCCAGGGATGGGAGATTTTAGTTACAAGTTTAGGTTGGAAAAGCCGGGGTTGTTCTCCTTGGAGCAAAGGAGATTGAGGGTAGATTTGATAGAGGTGTACAAGATTATGACAGGCTGAGATAAGTTAGCAAGGAAAAACTGTTCCCATTAACTGATGGCACAAGGAGGGGACACAGATTGAAGGTTTTGGGCAAGAGATGCAGGGAGAATTTGAGAGAGAACTTTTTTATGCAGTGAGGGGTAATGACCTGGACCTCTGTGCCCACGAGGGTGGTGAAAGTGGAAATAATCAATGATTTCAAAAAGAAATTGGATGGGCACTCTTCCAATGCCCTCTGTCACTTTAAAAGTTTCCTGTTTCCTGGCCGTAAGATGAAAAGTCACAGACCTGAAACGTTCACTCAGTTTCTCTTTCCACAGATGTTGACTGACCTGCTGAGTATTTCCAACATTTCCTGTTTTTATTTCAGGTTTCCAGCATCTGCAGTATTTTGCTGACGTACAGCTTGCATGTTGCCTGGTAATCTGATTTGAACATCAACCTGATTTAACAGGGTGGGCATTTCTCTTTACAAATATTGCTGCCCATGAGCCAAGATTGATCTACTGCAATCACCTCCCTAGCTCCTCCTCACCCAACCCTCAGAAAATACCTAACTTATTTTTGTTAGTATAGAAATGATCTCTTTGCATAACTACAACACCAAAAACATGACTTTTTATATCTAGGTTATAATTTGCACCCAGAAATTTTCACTGGTCTTCTTCCTTAGCCACCCACCCCATGTGGTTCCTTGTTATCTCTCCACCTACCTCTTGTATGCCTGTCCTCTCTCCTTGGCATTTTCTAATACTGATTTATTTTGAACCTTACTGTTCAGTCCAGAGACTTGAACACATAATCTAGGCTGGCACTTCAGTACAGTACTGAGGGAGTGCTCCACTGTTGAAGGTACTGACTTTTGGATGAGACATTCAACCAATAACCCTATACCCTCTCGGGTGGACATAAAAGATCCTATGGCACTATTTTGAAGATAGGCAGGAGAGTTCTCCTTGGTGTCCCAGCCAATAACTATCCCTCAAATAACATCACAAAAACAGATTGCTATTGCCAGGACCTTGCTATGCACCATTTGGCTTCTCCATTTCCTATATTTCCATGGAGACTGCACTTCAAAAGTACTTAATTGGCTGTAAAGCACTTTGGGATGTCCTGAGGTTGTGAAAGGCATTATATAAATGTAAGTCTTTCATTATTTCCTTTCTAGGTCTCTGACTCTCCTGATGCTTCATCTGGGCTCATTTTAATTTCTGTTTTGAATACAAGTCACACAGAAACTGAAGCTTAGTATCAAGATTGCTTAAAAACAAAAACACATTTCTTGGCATAATGTTTGTATAATCAGACAGCTTCTATCATATAAAAGTCACCCACAACTTAAGGAAAATGAGCAAATATCATTGTTTTAAATTTAAAACATTTTCACAAGGAGAAACAATAATTAACAAAAATATAGTTGCTTGATGTTCAACTGCATAACAAGCATGATGGGGTTCTCAGAACTGATGTAGAGTAATTTATTTTCAGAATTACTCAAGATTTTTTTCATATTCATTTTAATGGTAGTGTCCAATTTGGCGTGACCCTTGGTTTAGTGGTAGGCTTCCTATTTGTGAGTTGCAAGGATATGGGATCGAGCTCCAGTCCAGACAGCCCCAGTGAGCAGAGACAGGAGTTTCAATCTCTGAATATTGCATTGTGTATTTACATCAAGTGGGATACTATCAATGGGCACTGCGTATCCTTCATAACCCCAGCAAGCAGGAGAACCGAGTTCTGATCTCTGAATACAAGGAAAAATTCACCAAGATACTCGCATCTAATGGGAGTGGAGTGGTGATGCCCACCTTCCTCCCCATTGTATCTAGCCAGTCTCCCTAGTAATGGATTATGAATCAGGCTAACAACATGTCCAGAATACCTGGGAGTGGAGGTGCGACTGGTGGACCTGCGAGGAAACTGATCTGGCAGGCTCTGTCTTGCTCCCTGTCTCTCTCGGCGTGCGCTGAGACTCGAAAGAGGAAAGAAAAGGCTTACAGTGACATCATGGGAAATCTGCAAGGTGATTGGTTGGGTAAGTAACAGCTGTTAATCAATTTAAATAGCTTAAAAAAAGGGGAAAGTTGTTTTTTTTAAAAGACCTCAAGTGATAAAGTGAGTACTACTAGTGTGTTTTTTTTTAAATTAGTGTAATTTAGATTGTAGTGGGTAGTGTTTGGAGTAGAACAAGGCCCCTAGTGTAATTAGTATTTTTTTAAAGGGAGTAACTAATTAATCTAATTAAGTCATGGCAGGAGAGCTCGCACCCCTGATATGCTCCTCCTGTGCTATGTGAGGGACACGATGTTCAAACCTTCACCGTCAGGTCAGACTACCTGAAGGTGCCGGGGATATGGTTCGGAAGGGCCGGGGCGTGCACCAAAACCTGGGAGGAGCGAGTAGCCAAGGTACAACACAAGCTGAGCATGTGGGGGCAGCGATCTTTCTCCATTGTGGGTATCAGGTGCGAGGCGCTCATGTTGTTGCTGTACGTGGCGCAGGTCTGGCCTATACCCCACACCTGCGCTGTGGCGGTCACCCGAGCCATTTTCCGCTTCACCTGGGGATTCAAAATGGACCGAGTCTGGAGGGTCCATCCAGATGTTCAAACTTCTGGATAAGGGCGGGAAAAATGTACCCAACGTCGCCGTCATCCTGACGACCACCTTGTGTGCGGCAGCATCAAGCTGTGCGTAGACCTCCAGTACACAAACTCCAAGTGTCACTACGTGCTGAGGTTCTATCTCTCCCCGGTGTTGCGAAGGATGGGCCTGGTCTCATTGCCGCGGAACACTCCATCCAGTTGGACCGTGCCGTACCACCTATCCTTCGTGGAGCAGTTTCTGTGGAAAAACACCTTTGACCACTGATCCATCAGGCAGTGGTCTGCACGGAATGTCCTCAGGGCTCTACGGGAGAAGGAGACAGTGGATCCTGTCGGATGGTTCCCCGAGCAGACCGCCAAAGTCATTTGGCGGAATGCCTCATCACCAGAACTTTCAACCAAGCACCAAGATGTAGCTTGGCTGGTGGTGAGAAGAGCCCTCCCCGTCAGATCCTTCCTGCACCCCCGAAGTCTCACCCCCTCCACGCAATGCCCTCGCGGTGGCTGTGGTGGGGAAGAGACAGTTGTCCACCTCCTTCTGGAATGTGTCTTTGCAAAGCAGGTGTGGAAAGAGATGCAGTGGGTTTTTGTCGAGGTTCATCCCAAGCAGCTCTATAACACAGGAGTCTGTGCTCTACGGGCTGTTCCCAGGGACGCACACCGAGATAAACATCAACTGCTGCTGGAGGACTAACACTTCAGTGAAAGACGCCCTTTGGTCTGCCCGAAACTTGCTGTTCTTCAAGCACAAAGAGTTGTCCACCACCGAATGTTGCAGACTGGCACATTCCAAGGTCCAGGACTACGTGCTGAGGGACGCACTAAAGCTTGGGGCAGCCACAGCAAAGGCTCAATGGGGAAAGACCACTGTGTAAGGTCCCCCCACCAAGCTGAACTGAGGGGCTGGGTCCATGGGAAACACCTCGAACTGTATTGGGAAAATTTTGTGTGCTGTAAAATGTAAAAGTGTATATGGCATGACAATTGAAATGTCAGGCAACTCACTATTGTATTGAAGGAAACTGTTCTCCTTTGCACTGTTTGGATTTTTTGACTTGGTGCTGTTTGAAACTGTTTGGTAATGTATTTTTTACAGATTTTTATGAATAAAGTATATTTTGGAATTTTTTTTAAAAAGGGACGCTTCCAGTGTCCCTGATGACCATGTGTGCAGGAGGTGTATCCAGCTGCAGCTACTGGCTAACCACATTACGGAGCTGGAGCTTCGGGTGGATTCACCGTGGAGCATCCACGATGCTGAGGACGTCATGACAGCACACTTAGTGAGGTGGTCACACCGCAGGTAATGGCTGCACAGGCAAAAAAGGGATGGGTGACCACCAGGCGGAGTAGTAGCCACAGGCAGGTAATGCAGGAGTCCCCTGTGGCCATCCCCCTCTCAAACAGATATACTGCTTCGGATACTGTTGGGGGGGTGGCCTCCCAGAGGAAAGTAGCAACAGCCAAGTTCGTGGCACCACGGATGGCTCTGCTGCACAGTAGGGAAGGAAAAGGAGTGGAAGAGCTATAGTGATAGGGGATTCTATCGTAAGGGGTACAGATAGGCGTTTCTGTGGCTGCAAACGTGACTCCAGGATGGTATGTTGCCTCCCTGGTGCTAGGGTCAAGGATGTCACAGAGCGGCTGCAGGACATTCTGAAGGAGGAGGGTGATTTGTTAGAGGTCATCGGATACATTGGTAGCAACAACATAGTCAAAAAGAGGGATAAGGTCCTGCAACAAGAATTTAGGGAGCTATGTAGCAGATTAAAAAGCAGGACCTCAAAGATTGTAATCTCTGGATTACTCCCGGTGCTACGTGCTAGTGAGTATAGGAATAGGAGGATAGAGCAGATGAATGCGTGGCTGAAGAGGTGGTGCAGGAGGGAGAGCTTTAGTTTCCTGGATCACTGCATCTGTTTCTGGCAAAGGTGGGACCTGTACAAGTTGGATGGGTTGCACCTGAATCAGAACAGGACCAACATCCTTGCTGGGAGGTTTGCCAGTGCTGTTGGGAAGGGTGGGGGGGGGGGGGGGGGGTTTAAACTAATTTGGCAGGGGAATGGGATACAGAGTGGAGGTACAGTAGGGGGTGATGCTCAGTCAAATAAGAGGAGAAACTGAGTCAGTCTGGAAGGCAGAGCAAATATAGACCTGTTGAGGCACAAGGGAAAAATGCAAGGCTGGACTGCATCTATTTTAATGCAAGGAGTCTTACTAGTAAGACAGATGAATTGAGGGCATTGATTCGCACATGGGATTATGATATTGTTGCTATCACAGAGACATGGTTGAGGGAGGGGCAGGACTGGCAGCTCAATATTCCAGGGTATAGAATCTTCAGGCATGACGGGGAGGGGATAAAAGAGGATGTGGCATTGCACTGTTGATCAAGGAGTCACTTACTGCAGTAAGGAGGGATGATATCTTAGAAGGTTCTTCAAATAAGGCCATATGGTTAGAACTCAAAAACAAAAAGGGGACAATCACTTGGCTGGGAGTGTACTACAGGCCTCCAAACAGTCAGGGAGAGATAGAGGAGCAGATATGTAGGCAAATCTCAGAGAGGTGTAAAAATAATAGGGTAATAATAGGGGATTTCAACTTACCTAATATCAACTGGGATAGTCTTAGTGTAAAAGGCTTAAAGAGGGCGGAATTTTTAAAATGCATACAGGAGAGCTTTTTGAGCCAGTCCGTAGAAAGTCCTACAAGAGAAGGGGTAGTACTGGACCTAATCCTAGGGAATGAAGCTGTACAAGTGGTAGAAGTGTCAGTGGGGGAGCATTTCGGGAATAGTGACCATAATTCTGTAAGATTTAAGGTAGTAACGGAAAAGAACAAAGACGGGCCGGAAATAAAGGTACTGAATTCTTGGAAGGCCGATTTCAATATGATAAAACAGGATCTGGCCAGAGTGGACTGGGAGCAGCTACTTTTAGGAAAGTCTACATCAGGCCAGTGGGAGTCATTCAAAGAGGAAATAGTGAGGGTTCAGAGCCAACATGTACCCGTTAAGGTGAAGGGTAGGACCAACAAGTCCAGGGAACCCTGGATGTCAACGGATATAGGGGATTGGATCAGGAAAAAAAAAGAGGCTTATGGCAGATTCGGACTGCTGAAAACAGCGAGGCAGTGGAGCAGTACAGAAAGTGTAGGGGGGGGGGGGGTACTAAAAAAAGTAATTAGGAGAGCGAAGAGGAGACAGGAAAAAACACTGGCGGGCAAGATAAAGGAAAATCCTAAGGCATTTTGTAAGTATATTAAGGGCAAGAGGATAACCAGGGAAAGAGTGGGGCCCATTAGGGACCAAAGTGGCAATCTGTGTGTGGAGCCAGAGGACATAGTTGACATAGGGAGGGGCATAGGACATAATTACTTTTCATCTGTGTTCGCTATGGAGAAGGATGATGTAGGTGTAGAGATCAGGGAGGGGGACTGTGATATACTTGAACATATTAGCATTGAAAGGGAGGAAGTATTAGCTGTTTTAGCAGGCTTAAAAGTGGATAAATCCCCAGGCCTAGATGAGATGTATCCCAGGTTGTTATGTGAGGCAAGGGAGGAGATAGCAGGGGCTCTAACACAAATTTTCAAATCCACTCTGGCCACAGGAGAGGTACCAGAGGACTGGAGGATAGCGAATGTTGTACCATTATTCAAGAAGGGTAGCAGGGATAAACCAGGTAATTACAGGCCGGTGAGTCTAACATCAGTGATTGGGAAAATATTGGAAAAAATTCTGAGGGACAGGATTAATCTCCACTTGGAGAGGCAGGGAATAATCAGGGATAGTCAGCATGGCTTTGTCAGGGGGAGATCGTATCTAACTAACTTGATTTAATTCTTTGAGGAGTTGACTAGATGTGTAGATGAGAGTAAAGCAGTTGATGTAGTCTACATGGACTTCAATAAGGCTTTTGATAAGGTACTGCATGAGAAATTGGTTAAGAAGGTAAGAGCCCATGGGATCCAGGGCAATTTGGCAAAGTGGATCAAAAATTGGCTTAGTGGCAGGAGGCGGAGGGTGATGGTCGAGGGTTGTTTTTGCGAGTCAAAACCTGTGACCAGTGGTGTACCGCAGGGATCGGTGCTGGGACCCTTGCTGTTTGTACAGTACATTAATGATTTAGACGTGAATATAGGAGGTATGATCAGTAAATTTGCAGATGACACGAAAATTGGTGGTGTCGTAAATAGTGAGGAGGAAAGCCTTAGATTACAGGACCATATAGATGGGCTGGTAAAATGGGCAGAGCAGTGGCAAATGGAATTTAATCCTGAGAAGTGTGAGTGGATGCATTTTGGAAGGACTAACAAGGCAAGGGAATATACAATGGATGGTAGGACCCTAGGAAGTACAGAAGGTCAGAGGGATCTTGGTGTACTTGTCCATAGATCACTGAAGGCAGCAGCACAGGTATATAAGGTGGTTCGGAAGGCATATGGGATACTTGCCTTTATCAGTTGAGGCATAGAATATAAGAGCAGGGAGGTTATGATAGAGCTGTGTAAAACGTTAGTTAGCCACAGCTGGAGTACTGTGTACAGTTCTGGGCACCACACTATAGGAAGGAAGTGAGTGCACTGGAGAGGGTGCAGAGGAAATTCACCAGGATATTGCCTGGGCTGGAGCATTTCAGCTATGAAGAGAGAGTGAAAAGGCTAGGGTTGTTTTCCTTAGAGCAGAGAAGGCTGAGAGGGAACATGATTGAGGTATACAAAATTATGAAGGACATTGATAGGTTAGATAGGAAGAAACGTTTTCCCTTAGTGGAGGGGTCAGTAACCAGGGTGCATAGATTTAAGGTCAGGGGTAGGAGGTTTAGAGGGGATTTGAGGGAAAACAAATTCTCCCAGAGGGTGGTTGGAATCTGGAGTACACTGCCTAAAGAGGTGGTAGAGGCAGGAACCCTCACAACATTTAAGAAGTATTTAGACGAGCACTTGAAACACCATAGCATACAAGGCTATGGGCCAAGTGCTGGAAAATGGGATTAGAATAGTTAGGTGCTTGATTGCTGGCATGGACACGATGGGCCGAAGGGCCTGTTTCTGTGCTGTATAACTCTCTGACTCTAAAATGGCTAAGTTGGAGAAAAACCCAGAGTATGATTTTCTGGATGTAAAGTAATGGAAGAAATGTGTTTTCTCATGCAAGTATCATGGAAAGGAGAATAATTTATATCTATTTACATTGAATCAACCCTCATCTGCAGCCTATATCATTGTAATTTGTTAAATAATTGACTTTGAAAATTGATACAAAAGAGAATGGTCCAGTCATTGTAACAATAGAAAAATAATATCTGCAGCATGGACAGGGTTACCAGACAGCACGACCTTTGTTTTCCCTGGTGGTAATGATGAGTTTGCCACTCCAACAAGTGAAGTGCAGTTTTCACAGATTAAAATATTTCAATTTATTATACTGCTTGCATGGGGGAAATTTGATGTCTGAAAAACAATTCTACGCGACAACAACTGGCAGCAATTCCAATCTTCCACATCTGAATAAAAATTATGTTTGTGACACCAAAAGTTATGTTCGAATAGAATAGAAAAGTTCTTGGCTTAGTGCATTTCTAGGAATTTGCTGACGTTAGATTTTCATGTGTATGAACTGAACTTTTTTAATTTGTATGTTAGTATATACTATTCATACTTGCCGATCTCACATAGTTTGCTCATTTGACTTGGAGGATATGCTATTTTATAGCAATAAGGGGGTGTGCATTGCAGGCCCACTGATTTATGGTGACTGAGTAAGTCAAATTCCATTTTTATTATATAGCATTTTGGGATTGTTCAGTATCCAGGGATTGTATTCTTAACTCTGTCCTTTATTCTGTAAGTTAACATAAATGAGTAGTCTTTATTTTTATATATATGTGCAATTTTTATCCCAAACCATTTTAAGCTAAGGCTATACAGAAAAATGGTATGCTGGAGGTAGGTATCTAGCATTTAGTAGTATTGGGAAGGGAGGTTTGGCTACACTGGAGAAAATTCAGTGCTTTGGTAGCACTTTGGATAGTCTTGGGCGTTGGTAAGACTGGTGCTGATGATCCTGGGGTATTGCTGAACTGGGTTGGGGATCCTGATGCATGGCAGAACTGCAGATGGGAATTTTGAAGTTTGGCAGAACTATGTGGAGTTAAATCAGATGTTTGGCAGAACTGGGGAATAGGATGTGGGGGTGGAGTTGGGCTACTGGTGGGTCCCTAATGTCATCCTCTGTCATTTTCATTGGCCCAGAATTTGCTGGTATGGAACATCTCACAATGTGGCAATTCATTCCCTTACTCTTCAGCTCAAAAAAACTGCCACAAATTGCTAAACATGCGAATTGATAATGGCGAGGGCAATAGGGCATCTGGGTCCTCGGTGAACAACGCAACTAGTAGTCTGCCTCCTAACCAATGAGCTTTAAGGATTGCGAAAGATACAGGAACAATGGCAGAAGGAAATAGGGTGAATTAGTGTCAGATGAGGAACAAGAAAGACAGAGGGCAAAGTAAGATTGGATGAGAAAGAAAAAAGGACAGAAAGGAGAATAAAGAAAAATTGTAAACTCTGAAGTTTAAAAATCTGTAATGTATCACCTGCAATCCACAGTTTGAATTGCTTCCTTCTGGTCCGGAGAGGTTGAATGACAATGCAGGAACATAAACATCCTCATTAAAGATACTTAACACTGTTCAGTACCAGCCCTAACTTTCTGTAATGAGTTTTATTAGTAATTAACGCACAAATTCAGTAATTTCTTGAGGTTGACGGTGAAATGCTGTTTTCGCAAAGCTATCCTCAGAGTAGCGCAAATCATTCAGTAATTTGTAGCAATTTACACGATGATTTTCATACTAATAATGGCTTGCGCATTAAACTCATCGATATTTTGCTAGAAGATTCTGTTCCTTCGTCCTTAAATCTCATTGGTTAAGTTGGCAGACAGTTGGTCTGGTCTACGAGGAAAAGCTGGGGAAGTGGGACGAGCTGAGTTGCTGTTGCGGAGATCCGGCAGGGACACGACAGGCCGAATGGCCTCCTTATGTGCACGCTGCGCTATCAGTTCCTATTTCTAACGATTTGTGGCACAAAAACCTTTTGCGCTGCAAAATGAGGAAAAATGTCTTACTAACGGGGCACCCTGTGAGTTGCTCCATTTCAGCACATTCTAATAGAGCATGTCAGTAAATTCTGGGCCAATAGAATCTTTATAGTTAGCAGAAATGGGAAGACCCATTCGTCTGGGTTGCACTTATACCAGGTCATATCAGTGAAGGAGACGGGCTGAAAAAAGTGAGTGGTGCCAAGCGCGTCACTCTGGTAAAAGGGAAGAGGCCTGGCTGTTAAAGGAAGCGACATGTAGCAACCAGAATAGAAACCAAAAGCTCTAAATCAGCCAGGGAATCATTTTTCAGCCGTAAGTGATCTCAGGTTACCTATCAAATAGACAATTTACAACTATAGTTTCCTAAACAAACAAAAAAAAATTAAAGCTACACGAGAGCTGAAGAACTCACACATTCAGCTTGGGTGAAGCAGTCAAAATATCAGAGTTAATTTTTGGATAACATAATGAATCCAGCAGCTGATTGTTCCCTATCAGAACTGCAGCAGCGCCACGTACGATAAAAGTAACCTTGCCAATAGACCAGAACCAGGTTACTTCCTTGGCATTTGTCTGTAATTCGAAACTGTGGTGTTTATCCCTGAAAGCTACATGATACTATCATGCGTCATGTCGGAGACAAAAGCCTACTTTAAAATCTTCAGGGCAGACTGTGAGGGTTAATGTGTGTCAATGGTTTGAAGCATTGGGCCACCGGTTTAACTATAATCAAAAATTAACCAGATAATATGTAACTCAGGAACATTCCCCTTCCCCCCCCGGCTCCAGTTGATGAGGATGCTCATGGATTTGCTGGGCAGCTGCCTGACACCGACAGGCGGCTTCCATTGAGTCAGTGGATGAAGCATCGACAACGAGAGGCAGGAATTCCTGGATTGTGTGGACAAAGAGTGGGAGAGCGCGATGGCCAATTCACAGTTGGCATATCAGCACTGAACGAAAACCCGAGGGTACATTAACCAAATCGGGGAGGGGGAGGAGATGCATCTTTGAAGACTGACCGCTTGGCGTCAGCATTCGGAGTATTTGCAGTGTGTTGAAAGTGGGTGGTGATATACTCAGCAGTCAGGAAATGTTCCAACACTCACTCACTGACTGACTGGATTAAAGTGAAGGCTTCCAGTACCGGAGCTGTGCCGGAAGGAAGTTCTCAGAAGAAGCGAGAGGTGGCCTCGATACACAGAGAGACGCTGCCGGTAGCATGTGATCCGGCCGCAGACATGGTCACCGTGTGCCAGTGCCAGGGTGGAGGTGTCCCCGGGCTCAGCCTCTCTATCGCCGGAGTGCTGAGCGGATTCTGAGCGCTTTCACCCCCTGAATCCTCCCGCCTGTCTCCTGTGGGCGGACTGACGCAGTGGAAAGTTGTGTGCGGAATGTTGGATTGCTCTAAGTTGTTGTGGCCGGCCGGGATGCAGCAGGCGCTGTTGCTGGCGACCCTCGGTGGGCTTTGCTGCGCTGTGGACTCCAGCAGCTCGGCATCGGGACTCTACTATGTGACTATCGGAGATGGCACTTCAAACGAATTCGAGTTTCCCGAAAATACCAAGGGTATCATTGTGATTTCCAGCCGCTATGGCAGCGTCAAGGGAAAGGAATGTACTAGACTAATAGTTCAATCTCTGGATCCAGATGTTCTCACAATAATCAACGTCAGCGATGCTGAAAACATTGGATTTGAGAAAAGTTACATTGTCAACATCAAATCCGGAATGGCTGGGACCGCGCCCCTCTCAATCCGGCTTCTGGATGTTAACAGAGTTGAGCCATTGACCGTGGAAGAGCGAACAGATTATATTATTAAAGTATTGCCCAATGACGATGTTCTAGGTTATACTGGTCTGGCGCATTTCTCTCAAAACCCAGTCCTTTATTTCCTTTTGCCTTTGATTTTTATAAATAAGTGTGCTTTTGGTTGTAAAGTGGAGGTAGCAGTCCTTCGAGGTCTTCTGAAGCAGCCACATCCTGTCATTCTAGGAGTGATTGGGCAGTTTCTGTTCATGCCTTTGTATGGATATACCTTGTCCAAGATCTTCTCCCTTCCCAAAGCCCTTTCCCTTGGGCTGATAATTACTTGCTCTACCCCAGGAGGAGGTGGCGGTTACCTCTACAGTCTACTTCTAGGAGGGGATGTTACCCTTGCCATCTCCATGACCTTAATTTCAACTGTCGTCGCAACTGGTATGATGCCACTTTCATCCACTATGTATACCCACATTCTCAATGTTCATGAAACACTGCATGTGCCATTTACTAAGATTCTAGTGACATTACTGTTTATAGCTATTCCCATTTCAACAGGAATGTTAATCAAGTATAAATTGCCACGGGTCAGCAAGTTCTTACTTTTGCTCATTCGACCTCTCAGTTTTATATTAATCATTGGAGGACTCTTCATGGCTTACCAGATGGGAGCAGCCATACTTTACAATGTTCATAAGGAAATAATTCTTGCCGGAGTTGCAGTCCCTGTATTTGGATTGTTCATTGGATATCTCATGGCCTATTGCTTGAGATTACCAATTCCTTTGTGCAAAACGGTCAGCATAGAGATTGGCGTCCAAAATAGCCTGCTAGCCCTTGCTGTACTCCAGTTGTCCTTCCGCCGCATTGAAGCAGACTTTGCCTCACAGGCCCCATTTATCGTGGCTCTGAGTAGCACTTCAGAAATGCTGCTGCTTGTGATTTTTCATCTTATCTACAAGATCCTCAGGCCAAGCCCAGCCTCTGAAGAAGATGATTTTAAGTCCTAATATTTTTGGGTCTTTTTCAAAAGAAACAAATTCCCTGCACTGCAAAATATATTTCAATATTTTTGTATTGAGCTGTTTTCTAAAATGAGTATATGGCTACTGCAGTAATTTGATATGTTTACATGGTCTTTTGAAATGAGCCACTGTCTTGCTTTTCTGCTGAAAAATGCACTGCAATTCAATTGCTGAACTTCTGGTGTGTTAATGTATAAACCCTGTACTTTGCATCTAGTATCTAATTTCAGTGGAATTGGCAATTGTGTGACACTTCTTTCCTTTAGAAACATATTTTGTCTTTAAAGAATTTAAGTTCTATTGCTGCAAATGTTTTTTCTGCAAAAGTTTGTGCCATCTGCAATGAGAGTTGTTGCCTCCTGTAACATTTTCAGACGTGTATAATCTGCTAAGGGGAAATATATTCTGCCACTTTGTCACCTAGCCACTATAAAGAGGCTTCCATGCATTTCAGTATCTCCTAGTTGGCACTCGTCAGTGTTTTACACTTTGATTGCTAATTAGAGACATTTTACTTGTGCAGAAATACTCCTTATGTGGCACTATACAGTTCTTTCACTGAATTAATTTGAACTGTCCTGGGCAGCGTTCCCTGATATGCTTCATTAGTTGCAGTCCTGTTACCTGATTGCCTGTGACCAGCAGTAACTGTTAAATATGGAGATATCTTTTTTTGTGATATTTGGCATCAGTAGGAAGACAGATTTCAGTTTTGTGCTGAAATCCAATGATGCCTAGAATTTCAGATTTCCAAATGAATAACCTCCTAGTAGTAATGCCATTCTTTAGAAATAACATAGCTGATAAAAGCTAAGTTATGACAAACAGAACTAGACCATTTTACTTTTTTGAGTGGGTGCTTCATTTATTTATTAAAATACATATACTTGGAATACTCTCAAATTCCTTGTTCACCTGGTCACAGCTGAAATGGCAGTGGCCTTCACATTTGTTCACATGCTGAGAGAAGTCTCATTTTAATGAGCATCTTCTATAGCAGGTCCCACTAAATGCATCTTGTAATATATTTTCACCTTTTTATCATTTCGTGCCCAGGCTCGAATGATATGGCATTTAAAAGAAATGCCTGACGCAGTGATTTTTATTTCTTGTAATGGAGTGAAAGATTTTTTTTATTTGAAAAGGATTTTTCCCCACTTATTTCCCTCCTCTCTTGTTGGTTTTTGATACATTACCCAAGTGGCCATGCTTGATGTGTGGGCTGAAAATGGGAATGTCAGGCAACTCAACTGTTAGTGGCATCACAACCAAGCCCAAAGTCTGCATGCATGAATGCTATTCAGTGACTCTGGGTCAATCAAGAGTGAGAAGATTGCCCCCGCCATCCCAGCCCAAACGTACTGACTAATTGTAATGCCACTACTGCTATCCTGACTGAAATCAGCTACCTCACCAAAGACTACAAGGGACGTTACCTGCACACAGTTTAACTTTGATAATGCTCCATTTTCTGTTTGTAATTTGAGTTCAGTTCTACTTTGAAGCTTAAAAACAAGAAAGAAATATGTCTTAAATAATGTAACTGCATCTGGGCATCAAAAAGGTTTAACTCATGCTATCATTTGATTAAAATTGGCTTGATTCACTGGCGGTTTGACATAATACAATTTAAGATAATACTGAAAAATTACTTCATTTGTTCCAAGTTGATTTCAGGCTATAGTTCTGCTTTAAAAGTATTCTCTTAACTCCACTGAAGACAGCTATAACTGTAATTTTCTTTCAGCCAGTATTTTACTTTGTTAAATACATTTCAGAATCCATTTAGTAGTGTGTACTCTGCAGTTGCCCATGTATGTTTAGTAAACACTTATGCTGAGAAACCAAAAGTGGGTGATTGTTTTATCTCATCATATTTGCCTACATTACAACACTGAGTATCCATCATTAACTGTGAGGTACTTTGGAGTGTCCTAAGGAAGTGAAAGGCTCTATATTAATGCAATGGAGTGAATAAGTTGAAACTATTTCCAGTGGCAGAAGGTTTGGCAACCAAAGAATGCAGATTTAGTGTAATTGGCAAAAGAAAGAGAAGCAAGATTTTTTGTTTTGCAGGGTGAGTTGCAACGATTTGGAATGCACTGTCTGAATGCGTGGTGGAAACAGATTCAATAATAACTTTCAAAAGGGAATTGGATAAATACTTAAATTTAATGTGCACTCCTGGCTGGTTTCCCAGATTCTACCCTCCGTAAACTCTGCTGCCTGTGTCTTAACGCTAATCAAGTCCCACTCGCCTATCGCCCCTGTGCTCACTGACCTACGTTGGTTCCCGGTTAAGCAACATCTTGATTTTAAAATTCTCATCTTTGTATTCAAATTCCTCCATCGCCTCATCCCTCCTTATCTCTGTAATCTCCAGCCCCGCAACCCTACGAGATACCTGCGCTCCTCTTGAGCATCCCCAATTTTAATCGCGATACCATTGGTGGCCATGCCTTCAGTTGCCTTGGCCCTTATCTCTGAATGTCCTCCCTACACCATTCTGCCCCTGTTTGACCAAGCTTCTGGTCATCTGACCTAATACCTCCTTACATGGCTCAGTGTCCTATTTTGTTTTATACTGCTCCTGTGAAGTGCCTTGGGATGTTTTATTATGCCAAAGGCGCTATATAAATATAGGTTGTGGTTGTTATAAAAGGAAAAAAATTGCTGGGCTATGGAGAAAGGTCAGGAGAATGGGACAAATTTGATAGCTCTTGCAGAGGTGTCACAGGCATGATGGGCCGAATGGTCTCCTGTGCTGTGTCATTCTATGATTTTTACATTATTTCTATTTTTCTTTTTAACAGTACTAACTTGATGGGATTTAATTCAATTTTCCAGAATCTAAATGAGTTATTTAATGTATAAAGTCATGAGAAGACTTCCAGCATTCTTGCCAAATTTTATGTTTACTTTCTCCTTTTATTTGAAAGCCTGTAATAAAATACCAATGAACTAAGTTATTTAAACTGAATTATATGTAATCAGTATACTGGTAGTGAATTCAGGCTGTGTACAAAATGAGAGTGGGCTAATTTACTTAATTACTATATATAAAATGGATTGTTGGCAAAGAGTTACTGCACTGTTAACCATTGTGTTGCTTTCTGCAACATTGTTTAGATAGTTAAAACTTTGAAGTAGTAGAAAAGTAATTTTACCAACATATGAAACCAATATTAATCAAGAGCCAAACTTATTATGTATACAATAGCAAATTAGCAAGCTAAAATAACATCCAACTTCTTATGGTTGAACTGTATGTGAAGGGTTTAGCTGTGGGAAGAAGTGTCGATTTGCCCCAGGAGGAGGTAGGAATCATAAAAGAGTTGGTTGCTTAAAGAAGTACATAAATATTTTATTTTGTTGTGGGGATGAAGGTCATTGCACTTATGCCTTTATGAAGCTTTTTTTTCCCCCTCTACATTTACGTAGAGACCTTCGTCACTGATTTTTTTGTTTAACTGGTGATGACTGATCTCAATAGTCTGTGTGTTATTTCTAGTTAATTATTTCTGAATCATTCAACAAAAATATTTGTGTAATCAAACTAATAGCTTCAATAAGATAATTGGAGATTAGAGTTGTTAAGCTAATACTACGTACCTTGTCATGCAAAAGTGAATACTACCAATCAGGTCATTCTGTTTAAAGGAAGTATTTTGAGTGCTTACTATTCACTAAAATACTGTATATTCACTTAAAAAAAAACTTTGAAGTTTCTTTTGCTCAATGGAACAAGTGAAACGATTTTTTGATACAGCATTGTGGGTAGAAGGGAAGCAAATCTTATTTGACCAGATCAGTCATATCATTAAAAAGGAAATGATCTTTTTTTAAATTTCTGCCATTTCTTGGTATCACCCAACCATAGCTTCCTAATATACCCATTTCCTGTTTTACTCTCTTCGGTGATATCTTGCACCATTATAATGTTGGACCTTCATGCTGGTTTCTCAGTTTGCAAAAATAAATCAATGTGAACCAAGGCAGTTGCTAGTAGGAATGGTAAAGGGCACTCCCCACCCCCAAATAAAAACCATATTGGGCTTGTGAGTTTCCACCAGGTTGGGGCAGTTAAAATTGAGCCCAATGTTTATTTGGTGACCTTTTGGCAGAACTGGAAGAATTTAGAGGTTTTTTAGATTATGGGAGTAATAACTACCATAGAAAGATTTGAATTGTTCAGTGCATTTGCACCTGTATGGGGCAGTGCCAAGCCCTCTGGGGAGCCTTCCTATGACAATGACTGGTTCAAATTACACAGTGCAGACAAACTGGTGGGTATGTCTTGTCCTCCAATGGGACCAATCATAAATCTGGTCCAACTCACTTGTGCAAATAAACACAGCCAATAGTTTTTAAGCAGGTGCTGAGCCAGGAAGTGAGGCAGAGAACAAAGGGGAAGGTCTGTGATTGGGTCAAGGACAGGCGTGATTAAATGACAAAAGGGATGATGGTGCAAGGCAAAAGGGGTGGTCATCGACCTGAAATGTTAAGTCTGCTTTTCTCTGTCCACAGATGATGCTGGACTGGCTGAATGTTTCCAGCATTTTTATTAAAAGGGGGTGTTAATGGGACAAGTAAAGAAATGAAAGATGCGTCCAGAGGAAATGTAAATAGTTACAGCAGAACCATTAGCAGCACCTGCTGTCTTGAGAAAATGGGAGCGGTTATTATAACTGCAAGTTGTTGAGTTGGGGCTGTAAAGTGCATAATCAAAAAATGAGGTGCTGTTCCTTGAGCTTCATTGGTAGTCACACACAATTAGCCAATATTTTTGATCTACTTTACAATTTAATTGTTATTTAGTGCTTTGTAAGGTTCATAATTTTAACTGATTTTAAAGCAATAGTTATGCGGAGAATCTAGTTATGGGCTTTGAATGTTGGATCAACATTAAGATATGTATAATTATATGACCCATAATAACTTGTGATTAGTATCCATCACCTGATACTGATCACTTTGATACTGATACAACATCTTACTTTTTTTTAGAAAGTAGGAAAATCAGTCATTGAGCTAGAGTCCAAACTTTGTAAGCACTTACACCCATCAGCTGATTAGCTTCTGTAGTTTATAAGTAGTTACATTTGCCTTGATTTTACTTATTTAAAAAAAGAACAATGCCTTGAAAGGGCTTACTAGGTATAAATCTAAACTTTACAGCTCCCAGAGTGCTTGTGTGTTGTACTAAGGGTGTCAGCTATGGCGCAGTTGGTAGCATGCTTACCTCTGAGGCAGAAAGTTGTGGGCTAAAGTCCCACTTCAGAGACTCAGCATAAAAATCTAGGTTGACACTCCAGTGTTGTACTGAGGGAGTACGGCACTGGCAAAGGTGCAATCTTTCAGATAAGGTATTAAACTAAGGCCTGCACTATGGTGGATGCAAAAGATGCCATGCCACTATTTCAAGGTAGGTGATGGGGAATATGGGATTACTGTAGGGTCAGTATAAATGAGTGGTTGTTGGTCGGCACAGACTCGGTGGGCCGAAGGGCCTGCTTCAGTGCTGTATCTCTAAATTAAATAAAATAAATAAATATTTATCCCTCAATTTGATTCACTCCACGTGATATCAAGAAACGGCTGAAGGTACGGCAAAGGCTATAGGCCCTGACAAAATTCTGGCAATAGTGCTTGTGCTCCAGAATGAGCCAAGCTGTTCCAGTACAGCTACAACATTGGTATATACCTGGCAACGTGGAAAATTGCCCAGATAAGTCCTGTCCACAAAAAGCAGCACAAATCCAATTCAGCCACTTACCGCTCCATCAGTCTACCCTCGATCATCAGCGCAATGATGGAAGGGGTTAGCGACAGTGCTATCAAGCACCACCTACTCAGCAATAACCTGCTCAGTAATGTTCAGTTTGGGTTCCGCCAGGGCCACTCAACTCCTGATATCAGCCTTGGTCCAAACATGGACAAAAGAGTTGAACTCCAAAGGTGAGGTAAGAGTGACATCCCTTGACAGCAAGGCAACATTTGGCCAAATATGGCATCAAAGAGCTCTAGCAAAACAGTGGAGTCAAATGGGAATCAGGAGGAATAACTCTCCACTGGTTGGAGACAAAGGAAGATGGTTGTGGTTGTTGGAGGTCAATCATCTCCGTCCCAGGACATCACTGCAGGAGTTTCTCATGGCAGTGTCCTAGGCCCAACCATCTTCAGCTGCTCATCAATGATCTTCCCTCCATCATAAGGTCAGAAGTGGGGATGTTCGCTGATAATTGCACAATGTTCAGCACCATTTGTGACTCCTCAGATACTGAAGCAGTCCTTGTAGAAATGCAGCAAGACCTGGACAACATTCAGGTTTGTGCTAATAAATGACAAGTTACAATTGTGCTACACAAGTGCCAGGCAATGACCATCTCCAACAAGCGAGAATCCAACCATATCTCCATGACATTCAAAAGCAATAGCATTGCTGAAACCCACAATATCAACATCCTGGGGTTACCATTGACCAGGAACTGATCTCAACCAGCCATAAAAGTACTGTGGCTACAAGAGCAGGTCGGAGACTGGGAATTCTGTGCCAAGTAACTCACCTGCTGACTCCCCAAAGCCTGTCCACTATCTACAAAGCACAAGTCAGGAGTGTGATGGAAAACTCTCCACTTGCCTGGATTAGTGCAGCTCCAACAACATTCAAGAAGTTTGACACCATTCAAGGCAAAGCAGCCTGCTTGATTGCCACCTCATCCACCACCTTCAACAATTGCTCCCTCCACCACTGACACACAGTGGCAGTAGTGTGTACCATCTGCAAGAGGCACTGCAGCAAGTCTCCTTCAAAAACACCTTTCAAACCTGCCACCTCTACCACTTAGAAGGACAAGGGCAGCAGATGCATAGGAACACCACCACCTGCAAGTTCCCCTCCAAACCACACACCATCCTGATGTGGAACTATATCACCGTTCCTTCACTGCCGCTGGGTCAAAATCCTGGAACTCTCTTCCTAACAGTACTGTGGGTGTACCTACACCACATGGACTGCGGTGGTTTCAAAAGGCGGCTCATGACCTCCTCAAGGCAATTAGGGTTGGGCAATAAATGCTGGTCTTGCCAGCAACGCCCACATACTGTGAAAGAATTTTTAAAAATCAACATCACAAAAACATCACTTGGTCATTATCCGGTTGCTGTTTGTGGGAGCTTGCTACGCAGAAATATACTGCCATGTTTGTTACATTGTAACAGTGACTACACTTCAAAAATACTTCATTGGCTGTAAAGTGTTGTGGGATATCTTGAATATGGGAATGTCATATTATCTGGGGATAGTTGAATTTATTCTAATTCCAATCCTTTTTACAAATTAAGATTTTGGGATCTGGAGTTTGTGGGCTGTTTGACAGCAAACTGTCAGCATTTGCCGTCATTACCCCTCTGAATCTGATTGTAATTTCAGGATTTAGTATGTGGGCAGATTAATGCAGAGATCCTGAAGTTGTGATCTATCACTGCTCCACTATAGGCTACGCTATGGACAGCGGCCCCCACCGCCCCTGAGCCAGGGGTGAAATCAATGGCCGGCATTTTACTTTCTGGCGGCCGCCCTGCCCACTGGCTGAAAAGTCAGGGCGAGCCCACCTCCGCTCGGCCTGGAAGCTGCACTGCTATTTTGTATGGCCCAGGCCCTTAATTTGCCTTGCTCAGGACTTCTGTCCCTCTGAGCCAGGAAGTTCTGCCTCCAAGAGCTGCCAGCCAATCAGAGGGCCGTTTGCTCAGTCCCAGCAGTGCCACCTGGAGCAGTGTCTACTGTTGGTACTGCAGCCAGTGAGAGGAGCAGCCTGGATGCTGGCCCTGAGAAAGGCGAGTGGGATTCAATCGAGAGGGTAGGTGGAGGGAAGATGTTCCAGCAGAGGCGGCTTGTGCTGCTAGGAGGGCCCTCTGTGGGGCATTGTACCCGATCAGGAGGGGCCCTTTGGCCTGCAAGGAGGCAGCCTGCCCAGGTGGTGGTGCCCAGCCTGGCAATTAATTAGTCATATAAGGGCCTCAATTGGCCTGGGACGGGCAGGCCATTTGCCACCTCCCCCACTGCTGGTAAAATGGCAGGGGGGACAGTGGTAGGCACGGGTTGGCCTTCATAGCGAGAGGATTTGAGTACAGGAGCAGGGGTGTCGCTGCAATCATGGCTTTGGTGAGGCCACACCTGGAATATCATGTGCAGCTTTGGTCTCCTTATCTGAGGAAGGATGTTCTTGCTGTAGAGGGAGTGCAGCGAAGGTTTACCAGACTGATTCCTGGGATGGTGGGACTGATGTATGAGGAGAGATTGAGTCGGTTAGGATTATATTAACCTGAGTTCAGAAGAGTGAGGGGGGATCTCATAGAAACCTATAAAGTTCTAACAGGACTTGACAGGGTAGATGCAGGATGGATATTCCCGATGGTGAGGGAGTCCAGAACAAGGGGTCATAGTTTAAGGATACGGGGTAAACCTTTCGGGACTGAGATGAGGCGAAATCTCTTCACCCAGAGAGTGGTGAGCCTGTGGAATTCGCTACCACAAAAAGCAGTTGAGGCCAAAACATTGTATGTTTTCAAGTAGGAGTTAGACGTAGCTCTTGGGTCTAAAGGCATCAAAGGGTATGGGGCGAAAGCAGGAACAGGTTACTGCGTTGGATGATCAGCCATGATCATAATGAATGGTGGGGCAGGCTCGAGGGGCTGAATGGCCTACCCCTGTTCCTGTTTTCTATGTTTCTATGGAAACAGCCTCTGCCTCCCCCACCATTTTCCTCACCGCCCTGCCCTGCCTCTCAGCCTGCTCCCGGGTGGTGGGGGCGTAAAATTCCAGCCAATGATTTTCTGCTCTCGTATTGCTGTTAGAAATCCCATTTAAAAGTTAAGCTTTGTTCCGTGAGGTGTAAATGGGTTTTTAGTGGTGATCTGAGTAAAAACTAATGCTAAACTACGGATTTGACCCTGAATAATAATTTTAAATTTGTTGAATGTTGTTAAATTTCTCCAGTATGATTAGATTTTTTAAACTAGTTTTTTTTTGTTCATGATATTTCAGCTTCTACTTTAACAGTATGCATATGTCCCAATCTTTATTTCACTGTCTGTAACATTTTTTAAAAGTAATTTGGTTATGTGTGCTTTTTATTTCCTGGTTGGCTATCTGAGAATTTTTTAATGTGATTGGCTGCTTGCGCAGCTTGATGACACCACTGCAGCTCACCGCTGGGAATTCCCATCAAGCTATGCTACAGTCAATTGCATGCTGAGAGTTCTCAAGACAGAGATTGCTAGATTTCTCACTGTAACTTTCTTTCAGATCAGCGGCAAATGCTATTGTTTCGCCATTGCAAATTACAGGCTGAGATGTTTAGTCATAATTATTATAATCACAAAAGACGTTTCAAAATAAAGGTTCACCATTTTCAGTTATGGCAACCAAAATGGATTGGTTGGTTAGTCCCAGAAAAAAAAATTAATAGATGAATCTACTACAGTTACAATTTAAGAGTGAATGGCTGGGAGGTCAATACACCACTGCCCTCAGCACAAAATGATTGCTTGGTGTCTGCAGCAACTAAGGAATTCCAGGATCCACCAGCAGAAATCCTGTATAATACCCCTGGACGAATCCATAGCCTTTGAAATTTGAGCATGATTGAAAGAAGACAAATGCATTGTTTTGCTCTGATGGCTTCTAGATACAGAATGACTATCTTCACAGGTCTTTCACCACACATCCAGAATTTACCTTCTGGCCCTATTCGCAAGGAGACCAATTAATCTGCCCAGGTATAAGCCCAAAGGTCTGATCATGGGTAATTCAAAAAAGAACTCGCATGCATCAGAATCTAGTGTGATGCCATTAAGGATCAGGACTCAGTACCTCTCACTCGGTAACATGTCTCAAAGATGTGAGATAATGCTTCAATTTGCACACAACCTCTCTAGTAAGATTGTGGAACAGCTGTATTATAATAGTGCAGACATTGGCATGAAATAGTCTCCACTTGACTAATTTCCACTCTGTTGCTAAAAGTATGAGCAACTGTTTAAAAGTTACACATTCATGTAGACATTACTTAATGTGAGCCAAGCTATTGCTGGATAGATAAAGTGATTGTGTAAACACTAAAAACAATTTCATCTGATTTGGCGAATGCAAAAAATATTTAGTTTTGTCTATGGTTTAGTTACCTTAGTCAGTGGCATTAATTAAGACAAAGGCCATGTATTAGGAGGTTTCTAATAAAAGTATCAACTTTATGGTGAAATCTGCTGGATTCAACAAGCCATACAACTTGCTACAGTGGCGCGGTGGTTAGCACCGCAGCCTCACAGCTCCAGCGACCCGGGTTCAATTCTGGGTACTGCCTGTGTGGAGTTTGCAAGTTCTCCCTGTGTCTGCGTGGGTTTTCGCCGGGTGCTCTGGTTTCCTGCCACCACCAAAAGACTTGCAGTTGATAGGTAAATTGGCTATTATACATTGTCCCTAGTAGAGGTAGGTGGTAGGGAAATATAGGGACAGGTGGGGATGTTGTAGGAATATGGGATTAGTGTAGGATTAGTATAAATGGGTGGTTGATGGTCGGCACAGACTCGGTGGGCCGAAGGGCCTGTTTCAGTGCTGTATCTCTAAATAAGATAATAAATAAAAACTGAGTGAGAGGTACTGGGTCCTGCTCCTTAATGGCATCATATGAGAACCTGAGCCTCACAAAGTTTTTTTTTTGAGTTACCCATGATCATGATCAATGTTATGATGAAATCTACAGGATTCAGCAAGCCTGTCTAAAGGATTGACAGCTAACACTTGAGACCTTTCCCATATCTTTAACAAATGCTTCCTTTAAGGTTAAGGTGGGGATCAGTTTCAACCAAAGAGGTAAACTGGTGAGCAAATAGTTTGAGAAATAAAATGATGAGGAATTAAAAAGCAAGGTGGATAAAGGGGAACTTGTAGATGTGGTGTACTCAGATTTCCAAAAAGCATTTGATAAGGTGCCAGCTCAAAGGTTACTACACAAAATAAGAGCTCATGGTGTAAGGGGATAACATATTAGCATGGATAGAGGATTGGTTAGCTAACAGGAAGCAGAGAGCAGGGATAAATGGGTCATTTTCAGGTTGGCAAGCTGTAACTAGTGCAGTCCCACAGGGATCAGTGCTGGGGCCTCAACTATTTGCAATCTATATCAATGATTTGGATGAAGGGACCGAATGTATGGCTGCTAACTTTACTAATGACACAACGATAGGTAGGAGAGTAGGTTGTGAAGAGGATATAAAGAGTCTGCAAATGGATATAGGTTAAGTGAAAGGCAAAAATTTGGCAGATGGCATATAATGTGGGAGAATGTTAACTTGTCCACTTTGGCAGGAAGAATAAAAAAGCAGTATAGTATTTAAATGGAGAGAGATTGCAGAACTCTACGATACAGAGGGATCTGGGTGTCCTGCTACATGATTCACAAAAAGTTAGTATGTAGGTACAGCAAGTGATTGGGAAGGCAAATGAATGTTGTCATTTATTGCAAGTAAAATGGAATATAAAAATAGGGAAGTTTTGCTACAGTTGTGCAGGGTGTGGTGAGATCACATCTGGAGTACTGTGTACAGTTTTAGTCTCCTTACTTAAGAAAGGATATATAAATGCATTAGAAGTTCAGAGAAGGTTTGTTTGACCAATTCCTGGCACGAGAGGGTTATCTTATGAGGAAAGGTTGAACAGGTTGGGCCTGTATCCATTAGAGTTTAGAAGGATGAGAGCTGATCTTATTGAAACATTTCAGATCCTGAGGAAACTTGACAAGGTGGATGCTGAGAGGATGATTCCCCTTATGGGAGACTAGAACTAGGGAACACAGTTTAAAAATAAGTGGTCTCCCATTTAAGACAGAAATGAAAAAAAATATTTCCTCTCAGATGGTCGTTAAGCTGTGGAATTCTCTTCCCCAGAGAGCAGTGAAGGCAGGGTCATTGAATATTTTTAAGGCTGAGTTAGATAGATTCTTGACTGACAAGAGAGTGAAAGGTTATAACACATAGACAAGAAAGAAGAGTTGAAGCTACAGTCAGATCAGCCATGATCTTATCAAATGGCGGAGCAGGCTTGAGAAGCCGAATGGCCTACTCTTGCTCCTAATTTGTATGTATGTATGTTATGTAGTCCATTATATTCTCTAATTAGTCCAGTGGAAGAATCTGTAAGAGGGTGTAGATGATAACAGGGTTAGAGTACACCTCTTCCTGTTGAATAATGATCTGCTGGTTCATGAACAATTCTATCAGAACTTCAGTTTAAGCTACTATTAGGAATTTTAAGACATGAATAAATCTACAATTCCACATATTTAGAGATTACTAAGGGTGATGGGTGTGAGAGGTGCCATAGACCTAACCCACGGGAGGAAATAAAAGAAAAGTACTCTGCTCCTAAAGAGATGAAAAGATAGCAACCCTACTAATATCAAGCTTATCCCAATCTTGAAAACATAAGTATGTTACAAAGGTCCCACATGAGTGGAATAAATTGGAGATGCCACTGTCTTCATGTATTCCATACCAAAATTATTTTTTTAAATCTCTCAATATTAATTTTTTTCTCCTTGTGTCATGCCACAAACAACAGCCCAATCTCTGCACATTTATCAATTACTTGACATGAATTTTCCACCATTATTATCTGTCACATGATATATTCTCAGGGACTTGCTTTGTTCCATTCAAAAATTCAGCCTGCTTTGAGTACTAAATACTCAGAATTATAGCACAGTGCACAGAAAGTGCATTTGATGATAGTGGAGGACATAGCGTAGAAAGAATTGCAAGCCGTGGTGATGGAATGGCACAAAAAGCCTGAAGGCAAACAGTTCATTAGCTTGGCTGGGTAGTTCAGCAAACACAAAGGCATTATATATGACAAAGTTTTTCAGTCAATAGAAGCTTTGTTTGCTAAAAATATCGCCAGTGAGTGGGTGGGAGGCAATGTGCATTTGAACCTGAGCCAGTCCAGGAACTAAAGGAAAAGGTTTAAAATGAAAATTATATAAAGTAAAGTGAAAAAAAAACTCAGAAATTTACTGTTAAACTAATTGAGTCAATTCTACTTTTACTTTAAACAAAAAAGTGAAAAAACTGCAGATGCTGGAAAAATCCAAAATACTAGCAAACACTAAGCAGGTCAGTCAGCACATATGGACAGAACAAGTTAACTCCAAGGCACCATAATTCACTGTTCCAGCAACAGCACCACCTGCACTTTTTCTCCTGGCATCTTCCTATGCAAGCACAAGATGTATAACAACTACCCATTCCTACCAATCTCCCAGATACTGCCATCACCATCCCTGGGTATGTCCTGTCCCACCGGCTGAACAGACCCGGCAGAGGTGGCGGCACTGGAGTATATAGTCAGGTGGGAGTTGCCCTGGGAGCCCTAAACATTGACTCTGGACCCCATGAAGTCTCATGACTTCAGGTCAAACATGGGCAAGGAACCTCCTGCTGATTACCACCTACTGCCCTCCGTCAGCTGATCAATCAGTACTCCTCCATGTTGAACACCACTTGGAGGAAGCACTGAGGGTGGCAAGAGCACAGAATGTACTCTGGGTGGGGGAGTTCAACGTCCATCACCAACAGTGGCTCGGTAGCACTACTACTGACCAAGCTGGTCGAGTCCTATAGGACATAGCTGCTATACTGGGTATGCGGCAGGTGGTGAGGGAACCAACAAGAGGGAAAAATATACTTGACCTCGTCCTCACCAATCAGCCTGCCGCAGATGCATCTGTCCTTGAAGTATTGGTAGGAGTGACCACCGCACAGTCCGTGTGGAGACGAAGTCCTGCCTTCACATTGAGGATACCCTGCATCGTGTTGTGTGGCACTACCACCGTGCTGAATGGGATAGATTTCGAACAGATCTAGCAATGCAAAACTGGGCATCCATGAGGCGCTGCTGGCCATCAGCAGCAGCAGAATTGTACTCAACCACAATCTGTAACCTCATGGCCCGGCATATCCCCCACTCTACCATTACCATCAAGCCAGGATACCAACCCTGATTCAATGAAGAGTGCAGGAGGGCATGCCAGGAGCAGCACCAGGTATACCTCAAAATGAGGTGTCAACCTGGTGAAGCTACAACACAGGACTACTTGCATGCCAAACTGCGTAAGCAGCATGCGATAGACAGAGCTAAGCGATCCCATAACCGTCGAATCAGATCTAAGCTCTGCAGTCCTGTCACATGCAGCCATGAATGGTGGTGGACAATTAAATGAACTGGAGGAGGTGTCTCCACAAATGCCCCATACTCAATGATGGGGGAGCCCAGCACATCATGCGAAAGATAAGGCTGAAGCATTTGCAACAATCTTCAGCCAGAAGTGCCGAGTTGATGATGTTTCTCGGCCTCCTCCTGAAATCCCCAGCATCACAGATGCCAGACTTCAGCCAATTCGATTCACTCCGCGTGATATCAAGAAACGACTGAAGGCACTGGATACTGCAAAGGGCCCTGACAATATTCCAGCAATAGTACAGAAGACCTGTGCTTCAGAACTGGCTGCGCCCCTAGCCAAGCTGTTCCAGTACAGCTACAATACTGGCATCTACCCTGCAATGTAGAAAATTGCCCAGGTATGTCCTGTACACAAAAAGCAGGACAAGTCCAACCCGGCCAATTACCGCCCCATCAGTCTACTCTCAATCATCAGCAAAGTGATAGAAGACGTCATCAACAGTGCCATCAAGCAGCACTTGCTTAGCAATAACTTGCTCAATGACGCTCAGTTTGGGTTCCGCCAGGGCCACTCAGCTCCTGACCTCATTACAGCCTTAGTTCAAACATGGACAAAAGAGTTGAACTCACGAGGTGAGGTGAGAGTGACTGCCCTTGACATCAAGGCAGCATTTGACCGAGAATGGCATCAAGGAGCCCTAGCAAAACTCAAGTCAATGGGAATTGGGGGGAAATCTCTCCGCTGGTTGGAGTCATTCCTAGCGCAAAGGAAGGTGGTTGTGGTTGCTGGAAGTCTGTCATCTCAGCTCCAGGACACTACTGCAGGAGTTCCTCAGGGTAGTGTCCGAGGACCAACCATCTTCAGCTGCTTCATTAATAACCTTCCTTCAAACATAAGGTCAGAAGTGGGGATGTTCGCTGATGATTGCACAATATTCAGCACCATTCATAACTCCTCAGATACTGAAGCAGTCCGTGTAGAGTTGCAGCAAGACATGGATAACATCCAGGCTTGGGCTGATAAGTGGCAAGTAACATTCGCGCCACACAAGTGCCAGGCAATGGCCATCTCCAACAAGAGAGAATCTAACCATCTCCCCTTGACATTCAATGGCATTAGCATCGCTGAATCCCCCACTATCAACATCCTCGGGGCTACCATTGACCAGAAACTGAACTGGAGTAGCCATATAAATACCGTGGCTACAAGAGCAGGTCAGAGGCTAGGAATCCTGTGGTGAGTAACTCACCTCCTGACTCCCCAAAGCCTATCCACCATCTACAAGGCACAAGTCAGGAGTGTGATGGAATACTCTCCACTTGCCTGGATGGGTGCAGTCCAACAACACTCAAGAAGCTCGTCACCATACAGGACAAAGCAGCCCACTTGATTGGCACCCCATTCACAAACATTCACTACCTTCACACCGACGCACAGTGGCAGCAGTGTGTACCATCTACAAGATGTACTGCAGAAACACACCAAGGCTCCTTAGACAGCACCTTCCAAACCTGTGACTTCTACCAACTAGAAGGACAAGGGCAGCAAATGCATGGGAACACCACCACCTGCCAGTTCCCCTCCAAGTCACACACCATCCTGACTTGGAACTATATCGCCGTTCCTTCACTGTCGCTAGGTCAAAATCCTGGAACTCCCTTCCTAACAGCACGGTGGGTGTACCTACCTCCCATGGACTGCAGCAGTTCAAGAAGGCAGCTCACCACCACCTTCTCAAGGGCAATTAGGGATGAGCAATAAATGCTGGCCTGGCCAGTGATGCCCACATCCCATAAATGAATTTAAAAAAACACCTACCCATTTACCTCCTCCCAGTACACTCCTCCTGGGAGAAACAGCAATTTATATTTACTTCCTCTATCCTACTATACTGTCTGTCATCTGTGCATTGGGGAAAGCAAACACACATTAAGTGACCATTTTGCCACAACCCAACATCCTACCTTTATGAAATTTAAGGATTCACCATTCTTGTGTTTTCTCAGGGATAATGTTTTAAAAGAGCTGTTCAAAAGACTGAATAAATATTTTGCCATAAATTTGATGACACAGACAGGTCAACTCTAACAGATCTTTAACAAGAGACAGGATTTCTAAGTAAAATTAAGTTTCACTAAGGTGTTTTTTATAAATCTCAGAATTTTTTTCATACTTGCTCTGCCCATTTCTCTGCCAGCCTCTCTCCCTCACTAGAGTCAGACTCGCATGTTGTTGGTGCCTCAACTGATGTCTGAGTCAACCCAGCTCGGTTGGGCTTTGTTTCGATTCGTTCCCCCCACTTTGCAATTCTTAAAGGAGCAATGCACCACCTGCAATACTCAGGATGCATTGTGCAAGACTGTAACTGCAGGTTGCATAAGTTGTTTTTTTTTGCTTTTGCTAATAAACCAACCAGGACACATTGGGGTCTTCTCATCAAACAAAGGTGCTCTCTTTAAAGGAGTCTTCGTCTATAGTGTTTATATAAATGGTGATCCGAATATCATAAAGAACTAAACTGTAAAACAAAATGATACTTACAAAATTAAATATTATCAACCTTGACTAGCTGTTATCCCAATCACTGTCTTCTTAATCTTAAATTGAGGTGCCGAGCAACGTGGTGATAACAGGTAGGATTTTAAAAAGGTTTTTGCAAAGCATTTTCATGTGCAGTAATATAGTTTTTGTAAAAATCTCTGACCTATTAGATATGAAATAAGCTATTAATGATGTTTATAATTCAACAGTCAATCTATATTGTTTTATGCTTTAAGAAAAAAGTAATTCATGATTTTTATGCCAGATCTCTAGATTTTTAAGAGCTTGTTGCTTGATTTATGAGATAGTCCAGTTGACAGGTCTGATTATATATTTTACCCATAGCTCAGCCCATCAATCTTAGTTGTATAAGACCAAGGATCACATTATAAGCCAAGAGTACAAATGTCAAACACCAGAGAATCTTATGGTAAAAAGTTGGTGTCCTTCAAACCTGATTTAACAAGATTTGTGTAAAAATTAACATCTCTAGCTACAGTGACATCATTATAAGCAGTTTACATTGTACTGTTTAGTATATAATTTCAATTAGTCAATAGCATATTATTCAGTAGCTTGTGTTGCAATATGTTCAGACTTTATATAAGTTGCATGGGATACAGACCATTGAATAAACTAATATTATATAGCAGTCTCCTATTTGTGTAAAATATACAAGTTTGATCTAATTTCATTCTTCACCCAATCAACTCATGATATGAAAAGCATGGGGAAGAAACTCAACCTCTGCCAAAACATACTTCAATTAGGCTGAGTGCTTGCTGAGCCCACCCAATCACATAGAGGACAGGCACAAACCAAAATTTTTGTTTGTTCCTCATTTGATTATAATAGGAAAGCTGTCAACATTATTTGCATTTGTTATTGGCAGCATGCCCATTGGGGTATGGGGGACAGAGGCATCAGGAAATCGGGTGGCAGTGGTGTTATTTAAATGCAGCTTGCACCTCTTAAAGGGGAGATGCATTTTGCATGTACTGCATATTTCTGTGCTTCTATGTGGAAAATACAGTCGTCAGGATTGCTGCAATGGCCCCAAGATTTTCAAACAGTGCTGTGGAGGTCCATGTGGATGAGATCCACAGGAGGACAGAAATCCTGTTTCTGTTAAGGTAAGACTCCTACTTAGATCTCTCTTACCATTAGCTTATCTCCTCACCACTTGTGACCCCAACACTCACAAGCCTTCCCTCCCTCACTTCCCATCACTCTCCTCCAGCACAAGATTGTGCCTTCTTCTGCTGTTAATTGCACCCTCTGCACCTGCTACTTCCTTTACAATTACTTTCCTAGACTGTGGCATCTTTTGTGCACCATTCGTACTATTCCAACCTGACATGAACATCTTTACAATCTTTCAGCAAGTCGCACACTAACACACTCCCTTTCTTCTTACAGGACAAGCAGAGGTATGCAGAAGGAGGTTTGATGCAGACATGCTTTGCAAATTGGCTAACATTGCTCATGACTTAAATCTTCCATTGTGTTGCACTACTGTAAATTTCTTGAAAGATTAAATAACACTGAGAAACTATGCTGGGTTTGCACAGGTCTGTAAAATATTCCCAAGAATGTCGCATTCAAGTGAACATTTTGTAATAGAATTGGAGGGAAGGAAACTGTATGCTTTAGGGAAGTTTATTTTAAATTAAAATAGTAACCTGCTTTGAGCTTGCTAAACATCTCATTAGGGTGAGACTGATGTTAATACTGATTTGGTCCATAGCTGTTTGTATTGGATGTGAACTGTGAACCGAGTGGTGTGTGTGACTGCTGTTAACAGGTTATCTTTAACTATGTTAAAAGCAGTTCAGTGGCATGCACGAGAATGTTAATGTAGTCACACTTATCCTTTATCTCTTCTTTGTCTGGTCTGTCTTATCACTGTCTACTTCAGGGAAATTGTCCTCAAATTGCCACTGTAAGTAATTACCAATTTTCCTAAAAGCATTATTAATACAGTCTTTCCGCACAGTACTTTTGTATTATGTGTAATATATATAATTTAGATGGGGGGGGGGGGGTCCATGATAAATAATTCATTTGAAAAAGAGTCCTTCAGCCGAAAGATGTTTGATAACTACTGTGCTAGAGATATTATTTTGCAGACCCCTTTGAAAGTCTCTATGGACCCCCAGGGGTCTGTGGACCCCAATTTGAGAACCACTTGACCTATGTCATATGTTGCTGCCTGGAATGACACTGAGGCATAGAAATTCAGGACCACAGTCAGCTTCTGAAATAGGCACTGAAATGGATGGCCTGGTGTGGGGCTGCAGTTGGTGCTGCAACAGATGTCACAGCCTCCCTGGGGACACAGAACCACCAGACAAATTGTTCCTCAGTTAACTAAAGGCAAGATGTTCTGGCACGGTCACATGGTTTAAAGTCTCCAGCAGCCTCCCCTCCTACACCCTCTTCTCTAAATCATTGTAGCTTTACCCATTTTTACTTGTTTCTTTTCTACTTCTCATCCTCCAGCCCCAATAGCAGACTGAGCAATACTCCCATATTGTCAGAGGAAGTTTGTGCGGAAACCCTGGGCAAAGATTGTCCTGCAGTTGCAAAAAAAAGCTGCGACACAGACAGATATAATCAGATATTTACCTAAATACAGCTGAGGATCTCTTCAAATAATCCTGATGCAATCTCCCTCTCGACTGTACCCCCCTCTCTTCCCCGCCCCCCCCCCCCAAGGATTTGTGGGCAGGTTTAGAATGGGTAAATTCAGTGTTCAGGATGTTGAATTTGACAGTAGGGTCCATAACAAGACGAATGACCCTTATTTCATAAATTTATTAGTCCCCTGCCAGTTTTCGACAAGCACCCCAAATGATTAAAGCGTGCCTGACTCAATATGGCTTCCAGTGTGCGTGGAGCACAAGACATCACCATGTGGAATTTGGAGGCTTAATGTCCATTTTACGGACGCAAATTGGGCTGATGAGTTGAATTTCTCCTCCCAAAATTATAATAATTTGTCACAGGGTAGGGCTAAGTTTCTATTTCCATGGTTCATTGACACACTGATTATTAGAACCATAGAAAAATTACGGCACAGAAGGAGGCCATTTAGCCCGTTGTATCCGCGCTCGCCGAAAAAACTAACCGCCCAATCTAATCCCACTTTCCGGCACCTGGTCCAAGGCCTTGCCGGCTACAGCACTTCAGGTGCATGTCCAGGTACCTTTTAAAAGAATTGAGGGTTTCTGCCTCCACCACCTTTCCTGGCAGCGAATTCCAGACACCCACCACCCCCTGGGTGAAAAAGTTTTTCCTCATGTCCCCTCTAATCCTTCTACCAATCACCTTAAATCTGTGCCCCCTGGTAATTGACCTCTCCACTGGGGGAAACAGGTCCTTCCTGTCTACTCTAGGCCCCTCATAATTTTGTACACCTCTTTTAAGTCACCCCTCAGCCTCCTCTGTTCTAAGGAAAACAACCCTAGCCTATCCAATCTTTCTTCATAGCTGCAACTTTCCCCTGTACTCTCTCCAGAGCAATTATGTCTTTCCTGTAATGTGGTGATCAGAACTGTACGCAATACTCCAACTGTGGCCTAACCAGTGTTATATACAGTTCCAGCATTACATCCCTGCTTTTGAACTCTATACCTCGGCCAATAAAGGAAAGCATTCCATATGCCTTCTTTGCCACTCTATCTACCTGTCCTGCCACCTTCAGAGACCTGTGGACATGCTCTCCAAGGTCTCTCACTTCTTCTACCCCTCTCATTATCCTCCCGTTTATTATCCTCACTTTATTTGCTCTTCCCAAATGCATTACCTCATACTTCTCCGGATTGAATTCCATTTTCCACTTTTCCGACCACTCAACCAAACCATTGATATCTTTCTAGAGTCTACCGCGATCCTCTTCACTATTAAATACACAGCCAATTTTTGTGTCATCAGCAAATTTCCCAATCATGCCTCCCACATTTAAGTCCAAATCATTAATATATACCACAAACAGCAAGGGACCCAACACTGAGCCCTGTGAAACACCACTGGAAACCGCTTTTCATTCCCAAAAACATCTCTCAACTACTACCCTTTGTTTCCTGGCCCTGAGCCAATTCTGGATCCAACCTGCCACATAGACCTGTATCCCATGGGCTTTCATTTTACTGACCAGTTTGCCATGTGGGACTTTGTCAAATGCCTTACTAAAATCCATGTAGACCATATCCACTGCACTTCCTTCATCAATTCTTCTTGTTACTTCCTCAAAAAACTCAATTAAGTTAGTAAGACATAACCTTCCCTTAACAACTCCATGCTGACTATCCCTGACATATCCGTGCCTTTCTAAGTGGCAGTTTATCCTGTCCCTCAGAATAAATTCTAACAATTTACCCACCACCGAGGTCAGACTGACTGACCTATAATTATTTGGCCTATCCCTCGCACCATTTTTAAACAATGGTACAACGTTCACAGACCTCCAACCGTCTGGTACCTCTCCTGTATCTAGTGAGGATTTGAAGATGATCCTCAGCGCTTCAGCTATTTCCTCCCTGGCTTCCTTTAACAACCTGGGATGCAATCCATCCGGCCCTGGCAATTTATCCACTTTCAAAGATGTTAGACCCTCTAGTACTTCCTCTCTCATTATGTTTATCACATCTAATATTTCACACTTCTCCTCTTAACTACAAGTCTCCTTTGTGAAGACAGAGACAAAAAACTCATTAAGAACCCTGCCCACATCTTCTGCATCCACGCGTAAGTTCCCTTGTACATCTCTGATAGGCCCTACCCTTTCCTTAGTTATCCTCTTGCTCTTAATATACCGATAAAACATCTTTGGGTTTTCCTTGATTTTACCTGCCAATAATTTTTCATGTCCTCTCTTTGCTTTTCTAATTTCCTTTTTTATTTCACCCCTGCACTTTCTATACCTCTTTAGGCTTTCTAAAGTATTAAGATTTTTGTGATTGTCGTAAGCTTTCTTTTTCTGCTTTAACTTGCCCTGTAAGCTTCTAGATAACCAGGGGGCTCCAGATTTGGCAGTACCACTCTTTATCTTTGTGGGGACATGCCTACACTGTGCCTGTAGAATCTCGCTTTTGAATGCCTCCCACTGATTTGCCACTGATTTTCCTACAAGTAGCTGTATCCAGTCCACTTTCGCCAGGTCACCTCTCAGCTTCTTAAAATTCGCCTTCCTCCAATTTAGAAATCTTACTCCTGTTTTATCTTTGTCCTTTGCCATGATAATGCTAAAACTTACTGTATTATGGTCACTATCTCCAAAATGGTCACCCACTGTTACTTCCTCCACTTGCCCAACTTCATTACTGAAGACAAAATCTAGAATTGCGCCCCCTCCTGTTGGGCTTGTTACATGCTGGCTAAAAAAGTTCTCTGGAACGCAGTTCAAGAATTTTGTCCCCCCTGTGCCCGTCACACTGTTCGTATCCCAGTTGATATTAGGGTAGTTGAAATCCCCAACTATTATTGCCCTATATTTTTTGCACTCATAAATTTGCCTACATATTTGTTCTTCTACCTCCTTCTCACTATTTGACGGTCTAGTACACTCCTAGTAATGTGGCCGCCCCTTTTTTATTTCTGAGCTCCACCCATATGGCCTCATTTGATGATTCATTTAGCATATCATCCCTTCTCAAAGCTGTTGTTGATTCCTTTGCTAATAATGCTACACCCGCTCCTTTTTTATCTCCCTCTCTATCCCGCCTGAAAACTCTGTATCCAGGGATGCTGAGTTGCCATTCTTGCCCCTTCTTAAGCCAAGTTTCCATTATAGCAACGATATCATGTTGCCATGTGTCTATCTGTGCACTTGGCTTTATTTACTACACTCTTTACATTTAAATAAATACCCTTTAACACTGCCAAATTCCTGTGCTGCACACTTTTTAACCTTTGCTACTTCTGTCTTTCAGAGTCACTCGCTAATTTTCTGCTTCCTATTCCCTGCCCTGAAATTGTCCTATCTAAGATTGCGCTCAAGTTTCCATCCCCCTGACAAGCTAGTTTAAACCAGGTCCCACCTTCCCGAGAACTGGTCACAATGCCCCAGAAATCTGAAGCCCTCCCTCCTGCACCATCTCTCCAGCCACGCCTTCATCTGGTGTATTTTCCTATTTCTACACTCACTAGCACGTGGCTTTGGGAGTAATCCGGAGATTACTACCTTTGAGGTCCTGTTTCCTAATCTCGTTCCTAACTCCCTAAACTCAGCCTGCAGGACCTCATCCCTCTTTCTTCCTATATCGTTGGTACCAATGTGGACCATGACCTCTGGCTGTGCACCCTTGGCCTCCAGAATGCTCTGTAGCCGCTCAGTGATATCCATGACTCTTGCACCAGGGAGGCAACGTATTATCCTGGAATCACGTCTGCGACCACAGAAACACCTATCTGTTCCTCTAACCATAGAATCCCCTATTACTATTGCTCTCTTGTCCTTTCTCCTCCCTCCCTGCATAGCTGAGCCACCCATGGTGCTCTGGTCATGACTGTCGCTGCACTCTCCAGAGGAACCCTCTCTCCCATCGGTACTCAGAACTGAATACTGGTTAGAAAGTGGGAGGCCCTCTGGGGACTCCTGCACTACCTGCCTTGACCTTCTTGTCTGTCTAGCAGCCACCCAGTCCCTCTGTGCCTGTGCTCTCTTAAGCTTCGGGGTGACTACCTCCTGAAACGTGCTATCCACGTAGTTCTCTGCCTCGCAGATGTACCACAGTGAATCCAGCTGCCGCTCGAGTTCTGAAACCCAGAGCTCAAGCTTCTGCAGCCGGTGACACTTCCTGCAGATGTGTTTGTCTAGGACAAATGGTGCGTCCATGACTTCCCACATGCCACAGGCGGCGCATTCCACTTGGCTGAGCTTTACAAACGACCTATTGCTAATATAATAAGTGGAGGAATAACTTACCAGTTACTTGCCAATCAGCTTCTTCCCCTGTACCGTGGAGGTTGAAAAGGCAGAAAAGAAAAGAAAGAGACCAAAGAGCACCTCCTTCTCCTTGGCAGTAAAATCCCTCACACACAACTCAGAGCCTTACACTCTGTTCAAACAGCACTATTCTAAGTAGTAATTATTAATAAATTACATTAATTAAAACTAAACCTTAGTAGTACTAACCTTATCACTTAGAAGGTAGCTCTATAGAGTCATAGAGTCGTACAGCAGAGAAACAGGCCCTTCGGTCCACCGCGTCCACGCCAACCATAATGCCTATCTATACTGTTTAGTTTAGTTTAGTTTAGAGATACAGCACTGAAACAGGCCCTACGGCCCACCGAGTCTGTGCCGACCATCAACCACCCATTTATACTAATCCTACACTAATCCCATATTCCTACCACATCCCCACCTGTCCCTATATTTCCCTACCACCTACCTATACTAGGGGCAATTTATAATGGCCAATTAACCTATCAACCTGCAAGTCTTTGGCATGTGGGAGGAAACCGGAGCACCCGGAGGAAACCCACGCAGACACAGGGAGAACTTGCAAACTCCACACAGGCAGTACCCAGAATTGAACCCGGGTCGCTGGAGCTGTGAGGCTGCGGTGCTAACCACTGCGCCACTGTGCCGCCCACCTGCCTGTATTAATTCCATATCCCTCTATGCCTTGCTCATTCAAGTATCTGTCCAGATGCCTCTTAAATGCCGCTTCTGTTCCTGCCTCCACCACCTCCTCAGGCAGCTCATTCCAGGTACCCACTATTCTTTGTGTAAAACATTTACCCCTTTGATCCCCTTTAAACCTCCTCCCTCTCACCTTAAATCTATGCCCTCTAGTTTTAGTCACCCCTACCATGGGAAACAGACTCTGGCTATCTACCCTGTGTATGCCTCTCATAATTTTATACACCTCTATCATGTCCCCTCTCAGCCTCCTTTGCTCCAGGGAAAACAGACCCAGCCTATCCAATCTCTCTTTATAACTCAAGCCCTCCAAAACAGGCAACATCCTTGTGAATCTTTTCTGCACCCTCTCTAGCTTAATAATATCTTTCCTGTAGTGCGGCGACCAGAACTGCACACAGTACTCCAAATGCAGCCTAACCAACATTATGTACAACTGTAACATGACGTCCCAACTCTTGTACTCAATGCCTTGGCCAATGAAGGCAAGCATGCCATATGCCTTCTTCACCACCCTGTCTACCTGTATTGCCACTTTCAGGGAACTATGTACTTGCACCCCAAGGTCTCTCTGCTCAAGAACACTCCCCAGGGCCCTGCCATTCACTGTATATGTCCTGCCCTGGTTTAACTTCCCAAAATGCATCACTTCACACTTGTCTGCATTAAATTCCATTTGCCAATCCCTTGCCCACTTTCCCAGTTGATCTATATCCTGTTGTAACCTTAGACAACCTTCTTCACTGTCTACTATACCACCAATTTTGGTGTCATCTGCAAACTTACTAATCATGCCCCTTACATTCACATCCAAGTCATTAATATATATGACAAATAACAGAGGGCCCAGCACTGATCCCTGTGGCACACCACTGGTCACCGGCCTCCAATCTGAAAAACAACCCTCCACTACCACCCTCTGCCTCCTATCACCAAGTCAATTTTGTATCCAATTTGCTAGCTCACCCTGGATCCCATGTGTTCGAACCTTCTGGACCAGCCTACCATGCGGGACCTTGTCAAAGGCCTTGCTAATGTCCATGTAGACAACATCCATCGCCCTGCCCTCGTCAATCCTCTTGGTCACCTCCTCGAAAAGCTCAATCAAATTCGTGAGACATGATTTTCCACGCACTATCCCTAACCAGACCATGCCTTTCCAGATACATATAAATCCTGTCTCTCAGAATCCCTTCCAATAACTTTCCCACCACTGATGTAAGGCTCACCAGCCTGTAGTTCCCTGGCTTATCCCTGCTGCCCTTCTTAAATAAAGGCACAACATTAGCTATCCTCCAGTCTTCCGGTACCTCACCCGTAGCTAACGATGATACAAAAATCTCAGCCAGGGCCCCAGCAATCTCCTCCCTTGCTTCCCATAGCATCCTAGGATACACCTGGTCAGGCCCTGGGGATTTATCCATCTTAATGTGCTTCAATACCTCCAACATCTCCTCCTTTGTAATGTTGGTATGCTCCAGGATATCAGTGTTCCCTCCCTTGAACACACTAGCTTCCATGATCTTCTCCACAGTAAATACGGATGAGAAATATTCATTTAAGACCTCGCCCATTTCCGGTGGCTCCACACATAGATTGCCACACTGATCCTTAAGGGGACCTACTCTCTCCCTAAATACCCTTTTACTCTTAATATACTTATTTATTTATTTAGAGATACAGCACTGAAACAGGCCCTTCGGCCCACCGAGTCTGTGCTGACCAAGAACCACCCATTTATACTAACCCTACAGTAATCCCATATTCCCTACCACCTACCTACACTAGGGGCAATTTACAATGGCCAATTTACCTATCACCTGCAAGTCTTTGGCGGTGGGAGGAAACCAGAGCACCCGGCGAAAACCCACGCTGTTACAGGGAGAACTTGCAAACTCCACACAGGCAGTACCCAGAATTGAACCCGGGTCCCTGGAGCTGTGAGGCTGCGGTGCTAACCACTGCGCCACTGTGCCCCCCCACTTATAGAATCTTTTAGGATTCTCCTTTATCTTATCTGCCAGGGAAATCTCATGGCCCCTTTTCGCCCTCCTAATTTCCTTCTTAAGTGTAGTCCTACATCCCCAATACTCCTCGAGGGACTCGCTCGATCCTAGCTGCCTATACCTGACATTTGCCTCCTTCTTTTTCCTGACCAGACCCTCAATGTCCCTCGTCAACCAAGAGAGAGGCGGTGGTGTAGTGGTAATGTCACTAAACTACTAATCCAGTGGCCCAGGTTAATGCCTTGGGGACAAGGGTTCAAATCCTACGACAGCAGCTGGTGGAATTTAGATTCAATTCATTAATAAAAATATTGAATTGAAATCTAGTCTCAGTAATGGTGCCATGACTGTTGTAAAAACCCATCTGGTTCACTGATGTCTTTTAGGGAAGGAAATCTGCCATCATAGGAATATAGGAAGATAGGAACAGGAGTAGGCCATTCAGCCACTCGAGCCTGTCCCACCATTCAATGAGATCATGGCTGATCCGCGGCCTAACTCCATATACCTGCCTTTGGCCCATATCCCTTAATATCTTTGCTTAACAAAAATCTATCTATCTCAGATTTAAAATTAACAACTGTTCTAGCTTCAACTGCTGTTTGTGGGAGAGAATTCCAAACCTCTACCACCCTTTGCGTGGAGAAGTGATTCCTAACATCTCTCCTGAATGGTCTGGTCCTAATTTTTAGACTATGCCTCCTAGTTCTAGAATCTCCAACCAGTGGAAATAGTTTGTCTTTATCTAGCCTGTCTTTTCCTGTTAATATCTTGAAGACTTCGATCAGATCACCCCTTAACCTTCTAAATTCTAGTGAAAACAGGTCTAATTTGTGTAATCTCTCCTTGTAACTTAACCCCTGTAGTCCAGGTATCATTCTTGTAAACTTACGTTGCACTCCCTCCAAGGCCAATATATCCTTTAGATTAGATTAGAGATACAGCACTGAAACAGGCCCTTCGGCCCACCGAGTCTGTGCCGAACATCAACCACCCATTTATACTAATCCTACACTAATCCCATATTCCTACCAAACATCCCCACCTGTCCCTATATTTCCCTACCACCTACCTATACCAGTGACAATTTATAATGGCCAATTTACCTATCAACCTGCAAGTCTTTTGGCTTGTGGGAGGAAACCGGAGCACCCGGAGAAAACCCACGCAGACACAGGGAGAACTTGCAAACTCCACACAGGCAGTACCCGGAATCGAACCCGGGTCCCTGGAGCTGTGAGGCTGCGGTGCTAACCACTGTGCCACTGTGCCGCCCTAAGGTGTGGTCCCCAGAACTGCTCAGAGTACTCCAGGTGGGGTCTAACCAGGGTTTTGTACAACTGCAGCTTAACCTCTGTGTCTTTATACTCCAATCCTCTAGATATAAAGGCTAGCATTCCATTAGCCTTTTTGATTATTTTCTGCACTTGCTCGTGGCATTTTAAAGATCTATGCACCTGAACCCCCAAGTCTCTTTGGACATCCACTGTACTTAACCTCTTCCCATTTAGAAAGTACCCTGCTCTATCCTTTTTTGGTCCAAAATGGATAATCTCACACTTGTCGCATTGAAATCCATCTGCCACAGTTTTGCCCACTCACCTAGTCTGTCAATATCTCTTTGCAATTTTATACTATCATCTAGACTGTCTACAATGTAGCCTAACTTTGTATCATCGGCAAATTTGGATATATGACTTACTATGCCATCATCCAAGTCGTTAATGAATAATGTGAATAATTGAGGCCCCAACTGTGGGACAGCACTAGTTACATCCTGCCAATCGGCGTACTTACCCATTATCCCCACTCTCTGTCGCCTACCACTCAACCAACTCCCTAACCATGTCAATAATTTGCCCTCAACTCCATGGGCTTCTACCTTAGTTAACAGTCTCTTATGTGGGACTTTATCAAATGCCTTCTGGAAATCCATATAAATAACATCCATAGAAATTCCCCTGTCCATTACCTTAGTCACCTCTTCAAAAAATTCAATGAGATTTGTCAGGCATGACCTTCCTGTCATGAATCCATGCTGGCTGTCCCTGATTAACTGAAAATTTTCTAGGTGTTCAGTCACCCTATCCTTGATTATAGACTCCAGCAACTTCCCCACCACAGATGTCAGGCTATTTGGTCTGTAATTTCTTTGGTTCCCCCTTTCACCCTTCTTAAAAAGTGGAGTGACATGTGCAACTTTCCAATCCAGATGGACCACTCCTGAATCTAGGGAACTCTGAAAGACTATAGTTAGGGCATCTACACTGTGCTCCCCTACTTCCTTTAACACTCTCGGATGGAAACCGTCAGGTCCTGGGGATTTCTCATTCTTTAGTTCCATTAATTACCTTACCTGGTCTGGCCTCCAGATCCACAACAATGTGGTTGACTCTTAACTGCCCTCTGAAATGGCCAAGCAAGCCACTCAGTTGTTCAGGGGCAATTAGGGATGGGCAACAAATGTGGGTCTTGCCAGTGATGCCCAGATCCCTAATTGGTTGTTCAGGAGAGACGGTAGCCTTGTGATCAACTTGTGATTAGACCCATGGAGATAACAAAATGTAATATCTAGTTGAAGTGACAAAAGTTCGGGGAGATAAAGACTTAAATTAGTGATACAGTGAGCTTTTCATATATATAACAATATTTAGATGCTTTACCTGCCGATAATTTTAAGTTTAATCGGCATTAATAGGATTTTCATATGTTAGCTCAGATGAAAAAAGGCTTTAATGGCAGAATCCCAACCCTACTGTTTCCCTATTACAGTGCCTATGTGATTTTTAAGTGAAACAAAAGCAAACTGCTGCAGTTGCTGGAAATCTGAAATGAAAACAGAAGATGCTGGAAATACTCAGCAGGTCTGGCAGCATCTATGGAGAGAGAAACAGAGTTAATGTTTCAGGTCTGTGATTTTTAAATGAGTTCAGTCTCTTGGCCTCTGGCACTGTTGCTGCTAATTTATTACAGCCATTGCCTGTTGTATGATTGCCATTAAGTGTGATGTCCCTTTGAGATTGTAGTGATGGAATACTGTTTTGTTCAAGCTGCAATGTTTCACCGGATCATACACAGCAGGCAATGGGTCAGCGCCACTTAGAATCCGAAAGCCATTGCAGCAGAAAGAGAGCATCCAACACCACACTACTGGAAAACGAACACGCAACAATTTCATCTCTTTTTAAGAAGTGGACAGAGAGCTCAGATATTCGTCAGTTGATTACAATGGAACTTGTGGATGCTTTTGCCTAATGCTGTCCATATGACATGTAATGCACATATAATTCCTCTTGTCAGTGAGATGCAGAAAAGCTAGTTTTATAAAGTTGACATTGGGGAGGTGGTGGCGTAGTGGTAATGTCACTGGACTGGTAGCCCAGAGGTCCAGGCTAATTCTCTGGGGACGTGGGTTCGAATCCCACCATGGCAGACGGTGAAATTTGAATTCAATTCATAAATCTGGAATTAAAAAGCTAGTCTAGTGTGACCATGAAACTATTGTCGATTGTTGTAAAAACCCATCTGGTTCACTAATGTCCTTTAGGGAAGGAAATCAGCCATCCTTACCTGGTCTGGCCTACATGTGACTCCAGACCCACAACAATGTGGTTGACTCTTAAAATGCCGTCTGAAATGGCCACTCAGTTCAAGGGCAATTAGGGATGGGCAATAAATGCTGGCCTAGTCAACGATGCCCACATCCCATGAACAAATATATAAAAAAATACTGGTCAGCTACATTAAAAAGGTCTTCAAACACTGCCCTAGCGCAAGCTTTGATATTGGCAACACATTGCAAATATGGCTGAAATGACTGAAATTGGAGTTCAAAACATCACCCTTCCTCCAGAGCCAGTAATTACACATTGGAATTCTTGGTTTTGGGCAGTAGAGTATCATACAGCTCACCTGAAATACTACTCCGACTTCGTCTTAGAAGAATTCACACTGACACCAAAAACGCAAGTTTTAGCAAACATTGTAACCCTTCTAATCAATGCTCAGCTTAATGAGGAGGTTCAGTTTGTTGCCAAGAATGCGACACAACTGAGGGGGTTTAATCACTTGGTTTGAAACGCAGCACATCACAATCCACAAGGATGTCAATAAAGTACTGGATGTTCTGTTCTGGGCTGAAGTACAGACAAATGAACAAAACGCTGGTGACGCTGAATTAAATGCCTGTGCTCAACAGGTGTTTCAACAGTCTTTGCAGATCCCTTTTCACTAGGAATCCAACAATATTTCAGTTGGAAAGTGAATCAGAAGCCAGCTACATACAGCTCTCAGACCTCCCAGTCACCAACAATGCATCATTAATTGGGTACTTTAGCCATCATGAACTATAGGAGTTCAGATTTGAATGTGTACCCTGGTGATGGACATTTTAACACCTTATTGGATCTCTTGTTCCTCCAGTACATTAAATAATACCCTTGAAAAAGCTACTTGTTCCATTCTCTCAGAGATTAGTTTCAGTAATTTTCTACAATTTTAAAATCACCTATTTCTTACAACTGTAACATTTTTATCCTCATAACCAGAACCTACTAATTTGCATCAGTGACAGTAGTTAGTTCCTCTGTATTCAAAATCTTCCCATCAAGCCTCTTCTCTTCCACTGACAGGACCAAAAACATACTATCCTTTCTGTACCAAATAACTTGTACCTTGCATACATTGAAATAAAATTCATTATCTGACTGAACTTCAGAGCATTTAGTTTTGATCAAGAGAATGTTTTGGCCTTAGTCATAAATTGCCTGGTCATTACATATATTTAATGGAGTTTTTATCTGGAGTCTGATTATAGAGTGGTTTCATTCATCCAAGTTCAAAAGGGTTATATTACTAAAATCACCACTATTATTCATTGATACTTAGTATCTAATTTTACTATGAAGAACTAGGCATAAAATGATATTCCATGGGGGACAGGATGCTCAAAACAGTAAAAAAAAGCAAGAAAGACTTTGAATTAAAGAAATAGGTAGAATTCCCCCAGTGAATCAGGAGATAAATAGTGTGGCACTGAGCAATACAAACTTTAAATTCCAAAGTGGATTCTTTCTCTTTGTTGAGTTGGTTGATCTCTTCTAAGGTGGCAGTAGGACTGTGAAAATAGACTTCAGCATCCTCTAGGATTTACAATTGTAAAATCAACCAGTGTCACTGATTGTTAACCAGTGGCCCCTGCTGGAGAGTATCTGTGCATGCATGTAAGATGAGGACACATTTGGGCTCAGCTGTGGTGCCCTCTATGGTTGAGCACTGTCTAGATTTACATACATGGAGAATTGCTATATGGATGAGGTGCCAGAAAATGTTAATCCACATACAAACTCTAACCTAATCATCAAACAGCACATTCAAGAGAGGCAGTAACCTATGGGAGGTTTAGAATTCCAATGAACATTTGCTTGAACCTATGCTTTCAGCTCTGTAAAGCTGTTGTTTCACTTTCATGATGTGCGATATGAGAAAACACGAGGGCTGCAAAATTCCCACAGGGCACACCCTGACTTTAAGGGCACTAGCACAGGCATACAGAGTGGACAGTTCGTGACGTCAAACAGCGTCTGACATTAGTTTGGTGCACAAGCTGCCATTTTGAACTTCGCAGGTCCTGTTAGCACCCTTTCATAATCACTCCCAGCTGAACATGTGTTCAACTGCACAAGAAACCCCCACCAGTGCTATTTAAAGGGCTAAATATGGGACTTCAGATTAGGTGCTTTTGACTTTCTTTTGCTGCTGCAGAGTGAGTGGGAGTGCTGTGTACTGTGATATTGGAGGAGTTTGGGAAATATTTTGGATTTACAAGGGAGTACTGTTGGACTTTGACAAGGGGGTCAGAGGAGTTGGAAAGACCTGTTAGGGGAAAGTCTGATTTCAGTATTAGTGACTATAGTTGCAGTGACTATAGTCCCCCTTGGGCTGCAAGGAAATGGAGCATAAGCAACAGAGAGGGGAAGCTGTGCACAGAGGGAGGAGGAGGAGGGCTCTCAATAGAAGGCCGTACCCACCAAAGTATTCAGGGAGCACTTCTCCTACCTCCACCTCAGCCAGGAGCAGTGACTGAGACGCCTACATTTCACCGAGGAATGAAGTGTGCCACATCTTACAACGGGACCTGCAGCCGACAGCAGGGTGAGGGCGGTGCTGCCAGTGCCCTGAAAGTCACCGCTGCTCTCAATTTCTACACCAGCTGATCCTTCCAGGCTGAAGAAGGCAACATTTCCAACATCTCACAGTTCACCGTGCATGGCTGCATCAGACAGGTGACAGATAGCAGCGGTGACTTTCAGGGCACTGGCAGCACCGCCCTCACCCTGCTGTCGGCTGCAGGTCCCGTTGTAAGATGTGGCACACTTCATTCCTCGGTGAAATGTAGGCATCTCAGTCACTGCTCCTGGCTGAGGTGGAGGTAGAGGGAGTGCTCCCTGAAGATCCTTGGTAGGTACGGCCTTCTATCGAGAGCCCTCCTCCTCCTCCCTCTGTGCACAGCTTCCCCTCTCTGCTGCTTATGCTCCATTTCCTTGCAGCTGTGCAAATGAAGAGGGAACTTCATTGTCATCTCTCTTAAGAAACAGGAGCAAACACATAGTTTTGCCAGGTTAGGGGAAATTTCCAATGGTGCAGGAAGCCATCAACTGCATGCGCATGGCTCTGTGGGCCCCACATAACAACAAGGAGATGTGCCATAAGGGCTACCTCTCCATGAGCGTGCAGTTAGTGCCCTTAAGAACATAAGAAATAGGAGCAGGAGTAGGCCATTTGGCCCCCTGAGCCTGCTCCACCATTCAATAAGATCATGGTGGATCTGATTGTGGCCTTAATTCCACTTTCCTGCCTGCCCCGCATAACCCATGGCTCCCTTCTCAATCAAAAATCTGTCTAATTCAGCCTTGAATATATTGAAGAGAATTCCAAAGATTAACAACCCTCTGGGAGAAGAAATTCCTCCTCATCGCCGTCTTAAATAGGAGACCCCTTATTTTGAAACCGTGCCCCCTAGTTCTAGATGTGATCCATGAGAGGAAATATCCTCTCAACATCTATTCTGTCCTGCCCCCTCTGAATCTTAAACGTTTCAAGAAGATCGCCTCTCAATTTTCTAAACTCCAATGAGTATAGAATTAGAATTAGAATTAGAATATTACAGCGCAGTACAGGCCCTTCGGCCCTCGATGTTGCGCCGATCATCTGACCTACACTATTCCATTTACATCCATATGTCTATCCAATGACCACTTAAATGCCCTTAAAGTTGGCGAGTCTACTACTGTTGCAGGCAGGGCGTTCCACGCCCCTACTACTCTCTGCGTAAAGAAACTACCTCTGACATCTGTCCTATATCTTTCACCCCTCAACTTAAAGCTATGTCCCCTCGTGTTTGCCATCCTCATCCGAGGAAAAAGACTCTCACTATCCACCCTATCTAACCCTCTGATTATCTTGTATGTCTCTATTAAGTCACCTCTCCTCCTCCTTCTCTCTAACGAAAACAACCCCAAGTCCCTCAGCCTTTCCTCGTAAGACCTTCCTTCCATACCAGGCAACATCCTAGTAAATCTCCTCTGCACCCTTTCCAAAGCTTCCACATCCTTCCTATAATGCGGTGACCAGAACTGCACGCAATACTCAAGGTGCGGCCTCACCAGAGTTTTGTACAGCTGCATCATGACCTCGTGGCTCCGAAACTCGATCCCCCTACTAATAAAAGCTAACACACCATATGCCTTCTTAACAGCCCTATTAACCTGGGTAGCAACTTTCAGGGATTTATGTACCTGGATACCAAGATCTCTCTGCTCATCTACACTACCAAGAATCTTCCCATTAGCCCAGTACTCTGCATTGCTGTTACTCCTTCCAAAGTGAATCACCTCACACTTCTCCGCATTAAACTCCATTTGCCATCTCTCAGCCCAGCTCTGCAGCCTATCTATGTCCCTCTGTACCCTACAACACCCTTCGACACTATCCACAACTCCACCGACCTTCGTGTCATCCGCAAATTTACTAACCCACCCTTCTACACCCTCATCCAGGTCGTTTATAAAAATGACAAACAGCAGTGGCCCCAAAACAGAACCTTGCGGTACACCACTAGTAACTAAACTCCAGGATGAACATTTGCCATCAACCACCACCCTCTGTCTTCTTTCAGCTAGCCAATTTCTGATCCAAAGCTCTAGATCACCTTCAACCCCATACTTCCGTATTTTCTGCAATAGCCTACCGTGGGGAACCTTATCAAACGCCTTACTGAAATCCATATACACCACATCCACGGCTTTACCCTCATCCACCTGTTTGGTCACCTTCTCGAAAAACTCAATAAGGTTTGTGAGGCACGACCTACCTTTCACAAAACCGTGCTGACTATCGCAAATGAACTTATTCTTTTCAAGATGATTATAAATCCTGTCTCTTATAACCTTTTCCAACATTTTACCCACAACCGAAGTAAGGCTCACAGGTCTATAATTACCAGGGCTGTCTCTACTCCCCTTCTTGAACAAGGGGACAACATTTGCTATCCTCCAGTCCTCCGGCACTACTCCTGTCGACAATGACGACATAAAGATCAACAACAACGGCTCTGCAATCTCCTCCCTGGCTTCCCAGAGAATCCTAGGATAAATCCCATCTGGCCCAGGGGACTTATCTATTTTCACTCTTTCCAAAATTGCTAACACCTCCTCCTTGTGAATCTCAATCCCATCTAGCCTAGTAGGCTGTATCTCAGTATTCTCCTCGCCAACATTTTCTTTTTCTACTGTAAATACTGACGAAAAATATTCATTTAACGCTTCCCCTATCTCCTCTGATTCCGCACACAACTTCCCACTACTATCCTTGATTGGCCCTGTTCTAACTCTTATCATTCGTTTATTCCTGATATACCTATAGAAAGCCTTAGGGTTTTCTTTGATCCTATCCGCCAATGACTTCTCGTGTCCTCTCCTTGCTCTTCTTAGCCCTCCCTTTAGATCCTTCCTGGCTAGCTTGTAACTCTCAAGCGCCCTAACTGAGCCATCACGTCTCATCCTAACATAAGCCGCCCTCTTCCTCTTGACAAGCGCTTCAACTTCTTTAGTAAACCACGGCTCCCTCGCTCGACAACTTCCTCCCTGCCTGACAGGTACATACTTATCAAGGACACGCATTAGCTGCTCCTTGAATAAGCTCCACATTTCGTTTGTGCCCATCCCCTGCAGTTTCCTTCCCCATCCTACACATCCTAAATCTTGCCTAATCGCGTCATAATTTCCTTTCCCCCAGCTATAATTCTTGCCCTGCGGTATATACCTGTCCCTGCCCATCGCTAAGGTAAACCTAACCGAATTGTGATCACTATCGCCAAAGTGCTCACCTACATCTAAATCGAACACCTGGCCGGGTTCATTACCCAGTACCAAATCCAATGTGGCATCACCCCTGGTTGGCCTGTCCACATACTGTGTCAGAAAACCCTCCTGCACACACTGGACAAAAACAGACCCATCTAAAGTACTCGAACTATAGTATTTCCAGTCAATATTTGGAAAGTTAAAGTCCCCCATAACCACTACCCTGTTACTCTCGCTCCTGTCGAGAATCATCTTCGCTATCCTTTCCTCTACATCTCTGGAACTATTCGGAGGTCTATAGAAAACTCCCAACAGGGTGACCTCTCTTCTCCTGTTTCTAACCTCGGCAGACGTCTAAACGGCCACAGGGGATCCCTGCACTGCCTGCTGGTTCCCTTTCCTTCCCCTGACGGTAACCCATCTACCTACTTCTTTTACCTGAGGTGTGACTGCCTCCCTATAACTCCTGTCAATAATCCCCTCCGCCTCCCGAATGATCCGAAGTTCATCCAGCTCCAGCTCCAGTTCCCTAACGCGGTCTGCGAGGAGCTGGAGTTGGGTGCACTTCCCGCAGATGCAGTCAGCAGGGACACTCTTGGCGACCCCTACCTCCCACATTCTGCAGGAGGAACATACAACTGCCTTTACCTCCATTCCCACTATTCTAGATTCCCAATAAATCTACTGAAAAACCAAACGAAAAAAAAAGTCAAAACTTGTTCGCTTAGCAATCCGACGGACTGAACTTTTTAAATAAAAAGCTTACCTTATCAACACACCAGAGTCCTTTTTTTTTGGTTAGAGGAGGAGGGTGGGTGGGAGACACTACACGTGTAGTGTCTCGGGTACTGCCATTGCCCAAATAAATAGTTTTCCCTTACCCAGCAGTCCCCTGGTCCTCCGAAACAAAAGGGGATTCACTTGTAACTTACTGAAATTGACCGCTCAGCTGAAAGTCCGCTCCGCACCTCGTTCTGTCAAAGCTGCTCCTCGCAAAAGACAAAGATTTTAAAACTGCCCAAATAAATACTTTTCCCTTACCCAGCAGTCCCCTGGTCCTTAACTAGCTCAACCTCTCATCCCAGGAATCAGCCTAGTGAATCTTCTCTGAACTGCTTCCAATGCAAGTATGGTCCTCCATAAATAAGGTGACCAAAACTGTACACAGTACTCTAGGTGTGGTCTTGCCACGCCCTGTATGGTTCTAGCAAGACTTTCCTACTTTTATATTCCATCCCCCTTGCAATAAAGGTCAACATTCAATTTGCCTTCCTAATTACTTGCTGTACCTGCATGTTGACTTTTTGTGATTCATGTACAAGAATACCCAGATCCCTCTGTGCCATTTAAATAATATTCTGCATTTCTATTCTTCCTCCCAAAGTGGACAACCTCACATTTTTCCACGTTATACTCCATCTGCCAAATTAGTGCCCACTCACTTAACCTATCCGCATCCCTTTGCAGACTCTTTGTATCTTCCTCACAACTTGCTTCCTACCTAACTTTGTATCGTCAGCAAATTTGGCTACAATACAGTCAGTCTCTTCATCCAAGTCATTAATATAGATTGTATGTAGTTGAGGCCCCAGCACTGATCCCTGTGGCACACCACTGGTTACAGTTTGCCAATCTAAAAACGACCCATTTATCCTGACTCTCTGTTTCCTGTTAGTTAGCCTGTCCTCTATTCCTGCTAATATATCACCCCCAACGCCATGAGCTCTTATCTTGTGTAGTAACCTTTTATGTGGCACCTTATCGAATGCCTTTTGGAAATCTAAATAGGTTATATCTGCTGGTTCTCCTATATCATCCTGCTTGTTACATCCTCAAAGAACTCTAATAAAATTGTCAAGCACGATTTCCCTTTCACAAAACCATGTGGACTCTGCCTCATTGTATTGTGATTTACTAGATGTCCTGCTGCTACCTCTTTAATAAAGGATTGTAGTATTTTCCCAATGACAGATGTTAGGCTAGCTGGCCTATAGTTTCCTGTTTCCTGTCTCCCTCCTCTCTTGAACAGGGGTGTTACATTTGCGGTTTTCCAATCCATTGGGACCTTTCTAGAATCGAGGTAATTTTGGAAGATTACAACAAATGCATCCACTATCTCTGCAACACTTCCTTTAAGACCCTCAGTTGCAGGCCATCAGGTCCAGAAGATCCTGTCGGTGAATGTCCGCTATCCTGGCAGCAGCCACGATACATTCATCCTGTGCCAGTCAACCATACCACTAACAAACCAGAAGCCGGCTTTTGCGTGACAAAGGATACACCTAGCTCATGACTCCTTTCCGACACATGGTTGGCTTGCCTACGATGAGAGCCATTCTGCCAGGAACAACCATCGATATCCAAACAATGGTTTAGCTGCCTGCTTCGCATATGGGGAGCCTTCAAATACTTGCTGGAGTGCTTCTCCAAATTCTTGGTGGTCTACTGGGTCCTCTACAACCTCACTGTCATAAGGAGGCAGCCCTTGCCACCAGGCCTTCAGAAGACATCGGAGGAAGAGGAAGAGGAGAAGGAGGAAGAGGTGGAGGAAGGGAGGAGGCATCGGGGACCTCTTTGCTCAGGATGGCCTGTCAGTGAACATCTACTCAGACTCCAGTTTCCCTGAGATTTCATCCCCACATCACATTTGCTCCACAATTCCCTACCTTTCAATCCATCCGCTACATATCTTCTGAGTGTCCTCAGCCAAAATCCTGATATAAAACCCAGCACTATAACCATTCAATTACAAATTTATCCAACAACACTTCCAATAATATGTACAAAGCTAAACTATTCACCCTTGCGCATTCCCTTAGTGTCTGCACTGCAGGTGCCTTCGCCTGACCTAATGCAGCACTGAAACTTTGGGTTCTTTCGGCCTGTGCTGCAATGGAAACTGACATATCAGCCATCAGATGCTACATCACAGCAGGGTCTGCAAGTGCTGTCATGGAGTTGGCCAGCACTTCCACAGTGGAAAGGATGGGCTCCAACATCTGTGCAAATCCCTGTGCCAGGTTGGAGCCGGACTCAGCCATGCTTCTTGACACTGACAAGAGGCTCTGTGGTAGGTCTGCCAATGCAACAGGCATCTCGGTGTGCATGTTCATTAGCTTTCTCCTGTACACTGCTCATCAAAGTCCTCATCTGAGTCCTCTGCAACAAAACTCATCTGCAACCTCGCCCTCCAGTGAACTGGCACACAAACTATCCTTTTTCCTTGGCCTTGCTGCAGCCCATTCGTTCCTGCAAACTCATCACGTGCTGTCCTGATTCTAAGGTAAACACACTGTCAGTATCTGGTGACTTTGAGTGTCAGATAAAGTGATGGTGCTTCTTCATCAGAGGTCTGCTGTTGCTCGTGTCCTTCATGTTGAGACTGCACTGCCTGGCTAGTCAGCAAATCTAGGGTATTTGAAAACAAAAATGCAGAAGGGGAGGGTTAGGGTGAGGGAAGGAGGGTGGGACAAAAAACAAAAGGTCCATGGTCACATCATCTGCAGCTTGCATTTCAAACCAGATAGCAGGATGAGGGTGTGCCTCATGGCCCCCTGTGGAACCATGGTCTCTATCCTCCTCTTGACTTCCATCACTAAGGCTTTCAGCCTGGGAGTCCTCTCTCTCTGTTCTGCTGCTCCGTTACCAGTCCTGTTCCTTCCACCAAAGCTTTACTGAGAGTGTTGCATGAGCTGCTGTAGTCTGAGTGCACCTCCCCTTTAGGAGAACAGGCTGCCTTTAAGAAGTGCAGGGGAGCTGTACATTGTGCTAGACACGCATGCACCTGGGCCCCCTGCTGAGCGTGCAGCCAGTCAGCAGGCATTCTAGGCCAGGCTGAATGCCACAATCATGGTGATGAGCAGGCAGCACAAAGTTTGTGTACTCCTGCCTCAACGGGACTGAGCGCAGGGTAATTGTACGTCACGAACCCTACACCCAATAACAAACTTAATCAAAATTTCTCCCAGCTTTTTTTTGTCAATTTTCTTCCCTATTTTTCTCCATCCCTCTGCTGAAAGTATTGACTCCAGTTACCTGGAAGTACCTTGGTGAAGTGTCTGTTATTCATGTGTGAATCTTGACAGTGATCATAGGCAGAAAATTTAATTTCATAGGAGTATCATAGCTGAACCTGATCCCAACCTTACCTGACATCCACACAGTATACTTTCAGGTGGGTATAAATCAGTAATGGGACCCCTCACTAGTTTTTCATTCTCTAATCCAAGGAAACATCCCTTTTGCTACTGCGGATGAGATCAGCAACCTCAGCCCATGCTGGGGTCTGAACCCTGAATGTTCCTCATAAACATGGTTACACTAATCACTTGATAAATTCATTGAAGCTGCCAATTTATTTAGAAGAAAAAGTAATATTTGACATTTTCATGAATAGTACTTAATAGGAAATAAATTCCTCTCTCAATGAATGAATGCACTCTGGGGTATTATATTGTCAGAGGCTGGGAATTCTGCGGCGAGTAACTCACCTCCAGTCTCACCAATGTATGTCCACAATCTACAAGGCACAAGTCAGAAGTGTGATGGAATACTCTCCACTTGCCTGGACGAGTGCAGCTCCAACAACACTCAAGAAGCTCGACACCATCCAGACAAAGCAGCCGGCTTGATTGGCACCCCATCCAACACCTTCAACATTCTTTCCCTCCACCACCGACGCTCTGTGGCAGCAGTGTGTACCATATACAAGATGCATTGAAGCAACTCACCAATGCTCTTTCAATAGCACCTTCCAAACCCATGACCTCTACCACCTAGAAGGACAAAGGAAGCAGTTGCATGGGAGCACCATCACCTGAAAGTTCCCCTCCAAACCACACATCATCCTGACTAGGAACTATATCGTCATTCCCTGTTGCTGGGTCAAAATCCTGGAACTCATAGAAACATAGAAAATAGGAGCAGGAGTAGGCCATTCGGCCCTTCGAGCCTGCTCTGCCATTCATTATGAACATGGCTGATCATCCAACTCAGTAACCTGTTCCTGCTTTCGCCCCATATCCTTTGATCCCTTTCGCCCCAAAAGCTATAACTAACTCCTTCTTGAAAACATACAATGTTTTGGCCTTAACTGCTTTCTGTGGTAGCGAATTCCACAGGCTCACCACTCTCTGGGTGAAGAAATTTCTCCTCATCTCAGTCCTGAAAGTTTCCCCCGTATCCTTAGACTATGACCTCTGGTTCTGGACTCCCCCACCATCGGGAACACCCTTCCTGCATCTACCCTGTCAAGTCCTGTTAGAATTTTATAGGTTTCTATGAGATCCCCCCCATTCTTCTGAACTCCAGCAAATATAATCCTAACCGACTCAATCTCTCCTCATACGTCAGTTCTGCCATCCTAGGAATCAGTCTGGTAAACCTTCGCTGCACTCCCTCTATAGCAAGAACATCCTTCCTCAACTAAGGAGACCAAAACTACACACAATATTCCAGGTGTGACCTCACCAAGGCCCTGTATAATTGCAGCAAGACATCCCTTCCTAACAGCACTGTTGATGTACCTACACCAGATGGATTGCAGCGGTTCAAGAAGGCACCTCACCTCTACCTTCTCAAGGGCAATTAGGGATGGGCAATAAATGCTGGTATAGCCAGCGATGCCCACACCCCATGAACGAATAAAAAAAATATACATTTCTCTCATTCAGATATTACCTGTAGTTTTTTATACAAAATTAATCTGTTACCCACCAGTTTCCCTAATTCATCAGTACTCACTATAACCAAAGAATCTATACATTATTCAAAATCTTTTCGTGTTTATTGGTCATGCTTTTCTGTCAACAGTTACCATTGTAAATTGCTATGCTAATATTTCCCATTCACTTTTGTTACATTCTCAGTCCCAATATAGTTGCAGGCTTTGAGCATTAAATGGCTCTGAGGAATGAATTTCTGAAGTCATTATCACAACTTTAATGCTTTCTTGTTATGTAAAAAAAATCTATTTAAAAAAGGTGATGATTTGTTGTGACTGATGAACTTGCAACAGTACTCGCCAAGCAACAGGATATTTGAGTGTGCCTTGGATCTTAATTAATGAAACTTCTACACAAAACAAGAATTTGAAACTAAAAGCAAAATACTGCGGATGCTGGAAATCTGAAACAAAAACAAGAAATGCTGGAATCACTCAGCAGGTCTGGCAGCATCTGTGGAAAGAGAAGCAGAGTTAACGTTTCGGGTCAGTGACCCTTCTTCGGAACTGACAAATATTAGAAAAGTCACAGATTATAAGCAAGTGAGGTGGGGGTGGGGCAAGAGATAACAAAGGAGAAGGTGCAGATTGGACCAGGCCACATAGCTGACCAAAAGGTCACGGAGCAAAGGCAAACAATATGTTAATTGTGTGTTGAAAGACAAAGCATTAGTACAGATTAGGTGTAAATACACTGATTATTGAACAGCAGCAAGTGCAAACCTGAAAAAAAGAATTTTAAACTGTTAGTTGCTTAAGAGCTTTATTCTGTTATATCTATCATTTCTACACTGTATTAGGTCAGTGTTCAATCTAAGCACATTCCATTTTGTTATGCACCATTTTTTTCTGGTGAATATGGTTTTGATTGAGCTGTCAGCAAGCTGGCAATGCAGCCACACTGAAGATTGTACTTCTGTTAAGCACTCAGTTGCTATGGTTACAGTTTTGCATGATTACAAAAATAAATCCAGTTGCTGAAGACACCCCTTTATAATAAAATATTCCATATGTTGGCTTATTTGTCACCATTTTCCCAAAGGGTTCTTGAGTATTTGAAATATTGAAAAGCATATTTGCATTATTTCCATTGTTCATTCGAAAATACTTCATTTGCATTCCACATATGTCGTCGTCTCAGTGACAGCCAGGACCAGTTGAGAATGGATTTGTTTCATTCACCTCTGAACAGCTGATAAAAGGGTTTGAACTAAGGACTTCTTAACATGTGCTTATAACCTGTGCCTGTGGGTCACAGGCCCAAACTGTTATATTTGGTCCTGGCATTTTTCTGAAATGACTGATATAGTCTATTAAAATAACAATGCAGAACCTTGTAAATTCAAGCAGAACTTGATTTGTTTTTACAATTCTTGGTAATGAATTGTTTCCTTCCCTGGTCTCCTTCAGGTAGACAGGTATCTCTGACTTGTAAATGCAACATTTAACCATTCTCTCGTGATGAGAGATAGCTGTTTGAAAATGAGCTTTTCTTTAATGGGGCATATTTCTGAAAACTGACATTTCCTTGAATGTGCATTTCTATTCAGTGTGTTCTGTTGGAAATTCAGTGAATGAGGACAAGATGTGAGCAGTCTATGATTCCCCACAGGTAAATAGTCCACCAATGCTGTCCAGACTCACACATGAAGAATGGACAAACGGGCAAGTTAGCTGAGTAGCCAGACCCCATACAAGAATATGCCAGTGGGAGCTTGTACTTTTGAGTTAGGAAAGAAAATTGGAGGGGGAAAAGATAAAAGAAGGTGGTGGAGATACTTGAGTAATAGCTGGTTAACACAATGGTATAAAGCAAACATCTCAGCCATTCTGTTGCCAGATCAGATGTGTATTTCTGCATCTGTACTTTTTCATGGGTTCACCAGTAAAGCAGAAGAAATATATTTCAAAGGAGTGAACAGACAATTTATCTTCTTTATAAAGAATGGATGAGATTTGATCAATAATTGGACAGTATTCAGCCATGTGTATGAATCACTGTATTCTCCAGGGTTTTCATGCAACTACCTTTCATGTCTCCCCTGTATTGGCAACACAATGATCAGCCATTTCTATTTTGTAGTTCATTTTTTAGTAATGTAGCACTACCAAATCATGTATCTATTTATACTGCACTGTATCAGATGTAAATATAATTAATATTATTCCCTGTTTTTGGATTTAAGCATCACTAATTTTTAGTAATGCTGTTTGCAGAGAGGTGAGGATGTGCATTGCTCGTCATTCTGTTATTTTGGCAGCACTGATCAGTGTAATGCTGTCTCTTAATGCTTTTTAATGGTTTCCAGTTAATGTTCGGGAAATTATAATGTATACAAGTAAGAACAGCACTTAAATAGAGCAGGGTTAGAGATGAATAATGAGACAGCCGTGAAGACACAGTGCTTTATTTGTTTAGAATAAAATGGCTGCTTTCTTTATTTCAGAAGTACAGATGACATTTGCAAGTGAATTTCCCCAGGATTTCTCCTTTATGTCCACTGTAAATTCAGTGGAAAAGCCTTAGAAATCTGAGGAAAACGGTATCAACACTGCTTTTCCAGGGTTTCCATGACTCTCCCACCAAAGTTACAAGGGAAAAGCAGGAGAACTACTGTGAAAATTCACCCCCCTTTTGGTTAAAAATAGTTCTGTTTTATATTTTCATTCTAAAACTGTTATTTTACAGTTGCAGTTTACAGCAAATTTTTAAAATTATAATTATTGTAATATTTGTATTTAATCAAAATATACATTTGGATTTTTAATTAATTTAAAAATGAGTAGTTTGAATGCAATAAAAAATGAGTAGTTATTGTACTGTTTTGGTATTTTGTGAATTCATTATGAATAGAAAGAAAGATAATTTATATTGCATCTTTCATGAGCTATGGACATTTCAAAGCACTTTACAGCCAATTAAGTACTTTTGAAGCACACTCATTGTTGTAATGTATGGAAATACTGCAGCCAAATTGCACACAGCAAAGTCTCACAAACTGCAAAGCGATAACATGACCAGTTAATTCTGTGGCCATGATAATCTGTCTTAGTCACGTTGACTGAAGGATAAATGTTAGCCAAGACAACAAGAATGCTCTTCCTCAAGTATTGACTGGGATCTTTTACATCCAAATGATAGAGCAGCTGTCTCATGATGGGTTAATGTCTCATTGGAAAGACAGCAGGCTGAATTTTAATTGGCCCTTGGAGATGGGACCAGAGATGGGGAGGCATAAAATTGGGACGGGAGACTTTGGACTGGAAGTCCAACGTTGTGACGCCCCATCCCGATATTATCGATGATGGCAAACATGGAGGGGGGGAGATCTGATATTGACGTGGTGGTCAAGCAACTGAGGTAGTTAAGAGGCCTATTGACAGAGATTTTATTCTCATTTTTCAATCTTACTAATGGCACTCAGGAATCACTGCCTTTAGAGCCTTGACTGGTTGAGAGAAGCAACATGGAGGCAGGAACTCATTGCTACTCATTTGATACAAAGCGAGACCATTGGGAGAGGGAGCATCAATTGCCAGGCAGGGTGGAGAAGGGAGGATATCAGGAATCAACTGAGACGTGAGGACAGCACTGCGGGAGAGCTAAAAAGGGAGGCAATGGTCAAGTGCCACCTCATCACAGGTGACAAGTGGGCGAAAAGAGGGGGAATACCATTCACAGTGAAAGCCTTGCACTTAGGGAGAGGCCACCTATCATGGGCCTCATTCATCCAGGCTTTGGGGACCCCATTGAAGAGGAGGTGCAGCAGAGCGGGAAGAATGTCTGGGCACCGGCAGTGGCACAGCAGCAACCTGTGAGCCCACAGGAAGGCCAGCATCAGCCTCCTGATGATGGAGAAGGGTGCAGAGGGGAAAGCCAGCAGCCTTCTCTATGTAGAAGAAGTTACCCTCCAGAGAAGGTCTACAAGTCAAAGGCTCAACAACGTACAGATGTCCGAGAGGCAGTGCCAATGAAGACTCAGACTCTCCAGGAAGGCTGTCACTGACCTGTGTGTTATGATGCAAAATGAGCTGTTCCCCAGGGGACTTGGTGGGAATCCAATGCCAGTGGCATTGAAGGTCATCTCAGCGCTGAATGTCTACAGCTCTGGATCATTCCAGGGATCCATTGGGGGCATGTTTGGGATCTCACAGTCAGCGGCCCATTGGTGCATCAAGGAGGTCACCAAAGCTCTTTTCAAGAGGGCCATGACTATGTGTGCTTCTGCACGGATCCTAACTCTCAGGCTGAGATCCATCGGATTTTGGGCCATCGCTGGATTCCCCCAGGTGCAAGGTGTTAACAACTGCACACATGTGGCCATCAAGGCTCCTGCAGATTATCCAGCAGCCTTCATCAACCTGAAGGGTTTTCAGTTGCTCAGTGTACAACCTGTCTGCGGCCACTGTAAACGGATCCTGCAGGTCTGTGCACATTTCCTGGAAAGTTGCCATTATACCTACATTTTAAGGAAGTGCCAGGTGCCTGAGCTTTTCCGGCCCCCCACACGCTTTCAGGGATGGATCCTTGGAGACCAGGGCTACCCACTGAGGACATGGCTACTGGTGCCTGTGAGGAATCCACGCACAGATGCAGAGGAGAGGTACAACACCTGCCACTGGACAATGCGAGAAACTGTCGAGCAGGCCATTGATCTACTCAAGGTGAAGTTCAGGTGCCTAGATCTGTCCAGTGGAGCCTTCATTATGTCCTGGCAAGGGTCTCCCATATCCTGGTAATCTGCTGTGCACTGCACAACCTGGCGCTACAGAGGGGGGAAGCTTTGAACAATGAGGATATCGAGGTGCAGAATGCCTCTTTGGGCCAGGGACAACATGAAAGATGCCTTGAGATACGTACAAGGGAGGCTCACAAAGGTGTTGGACATTCACATTTCCTATGATCCCTACCACCAATTGTAAGTTGACCAAGAAAGCCTTACCTTTATGCAGCCCTGTTGTTGCCATCCTTCCTTAAGCAAGCCATTACCCTTTCTATTTACATTAAACATTTCATCCATGAATCCCAAGTGCTTCTTGGAGCTCTTCTTTTTCTTTTTGCATGCACTCCCACGTGGTGCTCCCCAGCGCAGTCAGCTGAAGTGGAGGCAGCTGACCTTGCTGCCCCTTGGCTAAGGATCACCTTGGTGCTCATCTTCTGGATGCTTGAGGGCTGGAGGGCTCCAGCATGCTGAGGGCCGCCTGCACAGAAGCAGTACCACTCTTTGTCATCACGTATCAAGAAGGAGCAGGCATCATTGGCAGAGGAGTTGAGGAATTGCTGCCTGCACCAGGAGCACAATGTTCTGCTGGATGTGATGCTCCATGAGGGCCGCCAATGTCTCAATGGAGGAAGTCACTCCTGCACCAGTCAGAGACAGTGCAGCACTCAAGGCCTGGATGGACTCCTTCATTGTCCACGCTTGGGCACGCATTGCCTCTGGCATCTCCACCAGATGTTGCCTGACCTCTTGCTGCAACTGCAGTATTTCCCGTGATGCTGGCAATGCCTAGGGCTCAGCATGGGCCTGGCCTTCCACAGTCCTCCGACTGCCAGTAGCCTGGGCTGTCACTGCTTCCATCAGCTGCTCAGGTGCTTCTGTAATGTGCTCACCAAGTTGTGTGCCCACATCTAACTGCAGGAACATAACCACCGATGTGAGGGCATCTGGGCTGGTGGATGGTGCAGGGGTATGACGTGACAGTGCACCCTTTGAGGCTCCCTCTTCCTCCTCAGAGGCAGCATACTCTCCCACCATTTCTGTGGCTGTTTGTTGATGTTCGGTTTAACCTGCATGAGAGCCCAGAGACATTGAAAGGTTAAGGACCTCCCTTCTCAACATTCCAACCACCCATACATTGGAGCTCTCTGTCGGCAATGGTTGCCAAATGAGCAGCATAGCTCCTTCACTGCAGATGCACCCTTGTGTCCCATAACACCTTACTCACTGACTTGGGAAGGTGCCCTGTCTCTGTGTCTGCTACTGAGCGTCTTGTAGCCATACCAGCTCCACGGCCTCCTCCTCCATCGGGCTCAGGACATGGAAATGTGACAGTCTACTGCTGGTCTTGGCCCGCTCTCTGCAATTGTGTGCTATCTTCTCCTGCAGACACAAAGATGAATGTTGTTGGTCTCCCAGTGGGGACAAACCCAAGACCTATGCTGGTGGTCATCCAGCAGTTAATGGGTGCACACAGATGCTTCCTGCCCCTTTCCAAGAACTTTGTGCGAGCGTTCAATGACAAACAGGCACGTTTCAGCGCCATTTAGCCTTGCCTTGACCCCTTGCCCATGACTGGGTGGGCACTTCCTCTCCACCCAACGAACCCTCCCACTCTGACATGTACAAGGCCCAAGAGGTCAAGGGTTTATGAGGTACTCACTTCAGCAGCCCAGTTGAGGTCATTGAGCCGCTTGCGGCACTGGATCCAGGTCATTGGGGTGACCCCACAGCTGCTGGCTTCCTCCACTATTTGCATCCAGGCTTGTTTGGTCAGGTGAACCAGTCTCCTCCTCTCATCCCTAGGGAAGAGGACGTCCGGTCTTTCCCTTGCAGCCTGGAGAGGAACCTGGAGGGAGGCATTGCTAAAGTGTGGGGCCACACAGGGTCTTCCTTCTGCCATGATTCGTTGCCCCTCTTCCCTGAAGAACACCTTGCAGTGGAAAAAAATCACACATTAAATACAGGGATGGCATATGGTGCCAGCACCTGCTGCAGAATCAGCTGATGACACCATTGCTGCCTCCGCACCTGCCACTTTCCTCTTCATTGGATGGCTCCCACCCCTCATTAATCTTAATTAGCCGGCCATCACTTGATCCCATGCAGCTGGCCACTCATGGCCCGAATGGAAGGTACACCTGCTTCTGATCCCGACGTCGGGACCTGCAGCTTCCGAATTAACTCCAGGCTGGCAGCTCTAACAATGCAGCAGTCTCTCAGCGCTCCATTCAAATGTCAGGCTAAATTTTGTGTTCAAATCTATGGATTGGAGCTTGAAACTAAAATTTTCTGATTCAGAGGCAAGAGTATGACCACTGAGCCAAGAGTGAGACTGTTAGATAGTAACTGGTATGTGAGGTTTCTGTACTGTTTGAGGATTGTATGGCAGGCATTTTCATTTCAGAAACAATTATCATGCAGGAATTGTGCTGTGATACGTTAATCTGGTTAGGGTTGCACAATCTCTGGTTTGTTCTCAGGACATCACAGAGTTCTTCACAGCCAATGCATTGCTTTCTAGTTGAAATGCAGTAACTGGTCTTATCTAGGCAAATATGGCAGCCAAATTGTGCAGGGCAAAAACCCAAGAACTGCACATCAGATGAATGAGCAGTTAATCTGTTTTGCCAGTATTCGTTGAGGCCTATTTCTCTCTTGGCTTTTATACTCTGTGCTCCCGTATTGCTCTGTCACCTTTAAAGATATGTGAATCTGACCCCCTATGCTTCTCTGCTCCTCTGCTGCTTCCTAAAGTATGATGCACAAAACTGGACCCAATATTCTGGCTACCCCAAGAATGCCCAAGAATGTTCCTACAAACCATGTAACAAACGTTACAATTATCTCTTTAGGCTCCATGGACTTTCTGCCCATCCTCTGAGATCCTGCCGATTGCAGGTTGACCTAACACTAATTTTTTGAGGTTGAATGTGACATAAGGCTCCTCCCACCTCATTTGCATGATCTTGGCTTGTTTGAACCTGCACTAACCGAAGGCACTCCAGCTCTTGTGGGAATCCTTAGAAATTTCAAGACAATGCAAAGTGGGCAAAGACATTTGCTTGCCTTAAGGCTATCTAGGCAAAGGACAGAGGAAGCTTCAACAAAAACTGTTGTAGCTTCCATGGTAAACATTCCAGTTCTAGGCCAAGCTACCATCAATAAAAAGGTGTAATAATTAAATAAGATATTTATTAAAGCAGGCTGTAGTCTCATTTCTGTCAAAGGTAAGAATGTAAGAATATAAGAAATAGCAGCAACAGTAGGTCATTCGACCCCTTGAGCCTGCTCCACCATTCAATAAGTTCATGGTGGATCTGATTGTGGCCTGCCTTCCCCCAATAACCCTTGACTCCCTTGTCAATCAAAAATCTGTCTAACACAGCCTTAAATATATTCAATGACTCAACCTCCACTGATTGCTGGGGAAGAGAATTCCAAACACTAACGACCCTCTGAGAGCAGAAATTCCTCCCCATCTCCGGCTTAAATGGGGGACCCCTTAATTTGAAACTGTGCCCCCCTAGTTTTAGATTCCCCCGCTAGGGGAAAAATCCTCTCAGCATCTATCCTGTCCAGCACACTCAGAATCTTATACATTTCAATAAGATCACCTCTCAATCTTCTAAACTCCATTGAGCCCAACCTGCTCAACCTTTCCTCATAAGACAAACCCCTCATTCCAGCTTAGTGAACCTTCTCTGAACTGCTTCCAATGCAAGTATGGCCCTTCATAGCTAAGGTGACCAAAACTGTACACAGTACTCCAGGTGTGGTCTCACCAATGCCCTGTACAGTTGTAGCAAGACTTCCATACTTTTATTCTCCAACCCCCTTGCAATAAAGGCCAACACTCCATTTGCCTTCCTAATTACTTGCTGTACCTGCATGCTGACCTTTTGTGATTTATGTACAAGGACACCCAGGTCCCTTTGTACCGTAGCATTCTGCAGTCTCTCCATTTAAATAATATTCTGTTTTTCTATTCTTCCTCCCAAAGTGGACAACCTCACATTTCCCACATTATATTCCATCTTCCAAATTTTTGCCTCCCGACTCACTTAACCTATTCACATTCCTTTGCAGACTCTTTGTGTCCTCACAACTTGCTTTCCAACCTATCTTCATATCGTCAGCAAATTTGGCTACAATACCATTGGTCCCTTCATCCAAGTCATTAATATAGTTCCTAAATAGTTGAGGCCCCAGCACTGAACCCTGTGGCACTCCACTAGTTACAGTTTGCCATTCTGAAAATGACACATTTTTGCCGACTCTGTTTCAGAGGTTGCTTACTGGTGGTTTGTGCCAGTATATATAGTACCTGTCTGCTCTGGACACAATTGCTTAGAAATAAAGAGGGAACTTGCATTTACAGCTCCTTTTACATCCTCAGAATGTCCAAATGCACTTTACAGCCGGTGAATTAGTTTTGAAGAGTATTGACTGTTGTTTATCAGGCAAACATGGCAGCAATTTGTGCATAACAAGCTTCCCACAAAAATGATGAGGTAAATTACTATTGACTGTTTCTGGTAGCATTGGTTGAAGGATAAATACAGGCCAAAACAATTCAGATCAGCCATTTAGCATGCATCTTTGTGCATTGAGAACTGTATGGTATCCAGGTGAATTCCACCTGTTCCATAGACCTTGTTCATTGTGTTTCTGTTACCAGATGCTCACAGCTAATGCCTTTGTGTTCTTAGTGAATGAACCATTAGGAATAACATTTGGCTGTATCATTGAAAGGTCTGGATGTTGATGAAATTGCACAACATAAATTCTCAGTATCCCCTGCCTTAGTATCTGGGGACTCTGATTCCATTCCATAAATACTCAATTTTTATTTTGCTGGCAACTAACTTATAACTGAGGTAGACTGCACAGTATGATGTCATAGTTAATCATTTTTACTGTTTTGTGGACACAACGAGAATTCTAAGCACACGACATGGTATTTAGATTTAGTTTGCTGCGAACAGCATACCCAAAATAAGCAACAAACTGTGAATATGAACAAAGTGGTGTTTGTGTGGTCAGAAGCAGCCCAACAGTATCAAAAACAGTTGGTTTCAGCCCAGTGCAAGGTGGCTTCTCTACAGATCATGCTTTTAGACTGCAGGTGGTCTAAGCAGCTGAAGCACTTTAGACCATCTCCTTATAAATAGCTAAACATTTTGCTTTTGCGGATCTGTATGGACCTTCCCAGTCTTTTTGAAAGGTACTGGCACCAGTGAAATGGCTGTTTTTTGAGTTTTTAAAGCAACTGAACAGACACAAGCTTAAGCACACACAGTCATCTTAATGTGGATCTATGTGAGCCATACACATCAGGAAGATCGAAGATTTGATTTGCCTATCTCTGCTGAGTTAGCCAATCTCAGCCAAATCTGAGATGGGTTTTTGACCCATCGGCAGTGAAGCAACGGCAATACAGATCCAAGTTCCCCTCGTGGGAAATCAATCAGGATTCCTGCTCCTGATCAGTATTTAGTGATCCCTACTCTTACGTGTATTTGTGTGGATGTCAGCTGAGGCTAGAATTGCACCATCTCTGCTGTTCTCTACAATTAGGTAGCCATGACGCTCACTGCCATGATCACTTGGACAAAGTACTGGACAACAGCTGACACCCGTGGAGCCAAATTCCAGCAAAAATTCAAAGCCTACAAGTGAAGGAAATTGGTAGAACAAGGAAATTGAAAACAAAATGACTTTTGAAAATGGTTAAAAAATTATTTTAATCAGCCAAAAAGAGAAAAGATAAATACCCACAGTATTCAAAAAAAGGAGGAACTTTCCCTTTTGTGGAGAACTCCCATTTCAGACCTCTGACTGGTTTCTGATCAGTGGATTCTTTTAATCAATTAATGCAAATGTGATATCTTTTGAAACTAACATAATCAGTTTCATAATCTCGTTAAAACATATAAGACTCTGAGAGGGCAAGAAAGTGGAGTTGAGGTTGAGGATTAACCATGATTTTATTAAATGACAGAGCAGGTTTGAGAGGCCGTAAGACCTACTCCTGCTCCTATTTTTTATGTTCTAATGTTCTTATGTCCTGGCATGAGAGAATGGGTAACTGCTGCAAGGTGTTAACAGTAATTTGAATCTGAATCACCATACAATCCAAGTTCCAGTGATACTTAACACCAAAGGACCCGCCCTGAATGAGTTGATTGTAAAACTGGCAGGACTCACTTCCAGAAACAGGTGTTTGCTGTGTTTTTTTTGGTAGCATTGAAATCCCAAATTTTTAACTTCACAACCTTCAAATGAAATTAATTTCACTCGTGAAACATGACATTTTGTGGAAAAGCTAGTAATTTAAAGCATGCAGTCTTCTATGGTGTAACCTTTTGTAATGTTCAAAAATGTTTCCAGCACATTTGCTTTGTGCAGTGCAAGGTGGAACACAAAGAAAATTGTGCACATAATGAAAGAATCCAAGTTACCTGAAATAGCAATCTGTGTAACCTAATCCAGTTCATGCAATCCAACCCAACCCAACCTAACCCACAAGCTACAGAAGTAGATGGATACCGTCATGAGATTTAACTCGCACAATATATTAGTTCTATGAGAAATATCAAAAGAATTACCAGTTAGTGCACGTTGATGCAATGTGGGTGTGTCAAATATTTTGGCTGGATGCAGAGGACTTCTCAATTGCAGCCAATGCTTTACTATTCTACCATTTTCTTTCATTCTTTCATGGGATGTGAGCATTGCTGGCAAGGCCAACATTTGTTGCCCATCCCTAATTGTCCTTGAGAAGGTGGTGAGCCGTTTTTTTGAAATGCTGCAGTCCATCTGGTGTAGGTACATCAACAGTGCTGTTAAGACGGGAGTTCCAGGTTTTTGACCCAGTGACAGTGAAGGAATAGCGATATAGTTCCAAGTCAGGATGGTGTGTGGCTTGGAGGGGAACTTGCAGGTGGTGGTGTTCCCAGGCATCTGCTACCCTTGTCCTTCTAGGTGGTAGAGATCATGGGTTTGGAAGGTGCTGTCGAAGGAGGTTTGGCGAGTTGCTGCAGTGCATTTTGCAGATGGTACACACTGCTGCCATTGTGCATTGGTGGTGGAGGGAGTGAATGTTTAAGGTGGTGGATGGTGTCGTTTAAGTGGGCTGCTTTATCCTGGATGATGTCGAGCTTCCTGAGTGTTGTTGGAGCTGCACCCCTCCAGACAAATGGAGAGTATTCCATCACCCTCCTGACTTGTGCCTTGTAGATGGTGGACAGGTTTTGGGGAGTTAGGAGGTAAGTTACTCACCGCAGAATTTCTAGCCTCTGACCTGCTTTTGTAGCAGTTCTAGTTAGGTTTCTGGTCAATGGTAACACCCCAGGATGTTGATGGTGAGGGATTCAGCAATGTTTAGATTCTCTTTTGTTGGAGATGGTCATTGCCTGGCACTTGTGTGGCGCAAATGTTACTTGCCACTATCAGCCCAAGCTGGAATGTTGTCCAGGTCTTGCTGCATGTGGATGCGAACTGCTTCAGTATCTGAGGAGTCACGAATGGTGCTGAACATTGTGCAATTATCAGCAACCATCCCAACTTCTGACTTAAGATGGAAGGAAGGCCATTGATGAAGCAGCTGAAGATGGTTGGGCCAAGGATTTACCATGCCTGCTAAATTAACTTATTTTAAGAAAACAGCAATTAATGATATAAATATTTAGAAATGCTGTATACGAGTTCCTTGGGAAAGAAAGATTGCAATAAATACTGTTCCTTTGCAGAGTACATATGAGTATATATATATTACCGGTTTGATAAGCTGTAAAAACATATTTAGTATCAGTTTAATTCAATGTAGTGTCTTGAGAAATTAGTTCAGTTCAGAGAAAGTGCTCTTGTGGGGCTAAGTGGGGACTATTTTGTAAAATGATTCTGCCTTCCATCTTTCTCTCTCAGCTCCTATTCACTTTCATCTATGACACAAAAGAAGCAACCCAAAATTCTCTGTTCACCAAAAGTCCCAAATCTTACCTTTCCTCTGTTACTGACCATCATAGCATCCTATTGGTCACAATGCAAAAATAAAAACAACCACAAAATAAACATTCCATACTAAATTTCTAAATCAAACCATTCAATTTTGCATACAAACGTCAACTAATCACCCTTGTGCATTCTCTTAGTGCACATCTTCCGTGTGGCTTTTCATGGCCTAGTGCTCCTACACAGTGCGACCCCAATGGTTGCAGCCTGGCTGCTGATTTTCAGTGGAGTAGACTGCAGATGGCGTTACATAGAAACCTAGAAAATAGGTGCAGGAGTAGGCCATTCGGCCCCTCGAGCCTGCTCCGCCATTCATTATGATCATGGCTGATCATCCAACTCAGTAACCTGTTCCCGCTTTCCCTTGCAGGATGACCTCGAGCAGCTCTGCCCCTAGAAGGCCCAGCTTTGGACTGCACCACCTCGGCATGGACGGCAGCTGTCTGGGCTGACTGGCTTGCAGGCAACAGCATGGGCACTGGCAGAGTGGCAATGGTGGGAAACAAACGCTGTCCTCTTGAGAGGAGAAAGCAGATTTGTGCACCACGTAGCCACTGCCACTTCCTAAGGGTGGCACCTCAGCAATCCTAGGAATGTGTTGGAGTGCAGATTGCTGGACTGCTGTGATATCCTGTAAGCCCATTTGAACACAGGAAACCGCAACCATGATGGCAGCAGCCTGACCTTGCGAGCGCCAGTCTGAGCTTCCATGGCAGCAAGCAAGTCTTGCATAACTTCCATCTGAGCTTCCACTGCAGCACCCAGATGTTGGATGGCTTCTGCTTGTTCTATAATGGAAGCTAAAACATTGGGCATCAGACGTTGCATCATGGTTGGGTCCACAAGTTTCCAAATGCAGTTGGCCACCACTCCCCTGCTGGAAAGGATGGGTTCCAAGCTCTGTGCCAAGTTGGTGCCAGACTCCTCCAGGTTCCTTGACATTGATCACAGGTTTCTGGCAGACCTGCCAATGAATCAAGTATTTCATTGTCCATACCCATCAGCCTTCTTCTGTAGGCCACACCATCAAAGTGCTCATCTGAGTCCTCTGCAGCAGGACACGTGTGTGACCTCATCCTCCACCGAGCTGGCATCTGTGCTACCCTTGTCCCTTGCCCTGGCTGCAGGCCACTTATGCACCTCGTGCAGATCCTGCCTCTAAGCTAGCTGACAGGGAACAGCAAGAGAGTGGTAAGAGGACAAATGCTATCATCCTGAGAGAGGACGCCAGATTCGTGCTACATGGAGCCACTGCCACTCCTCTGGGGCAGCACCTCAACATTCTTAGTAATATGTTGGAGGGCGACTTGCTCCACTGCTGTGACAGCTGGCAAGCCCCTTAAATGCTGGTATCCACAGCTATGATTGCAGCAGTCTGAACTTGCATGTGAGCAATCGGAGCTTCCACTGCAACACCCAGTTGTTGAGTGCCAAAATATGCCTGGAGTCAGTATCTCAGCTGATGGCTGTGAGGGTGAGAGTGAGTGATAGTGTTTCTTCTTCATTACTGTCTTCCTGCTTTTTCACCTGTTAATCTTCCAGCATTGCCTGGCCAGGTTCGGTATCTGAAAGGAGAAAGGCACAGGGTAGGGTTGTGGTGGGGTAATGGGGTGAAAGCAAGAAGTGCATGCTTACACCATCAGCAGCTTGTAAATTGTAAGTAATTGTGGGATGATAGGGATGTGAGAAGTGAAAGGATTAGATATGAGGACAGCATAATCTTTGCCGGTGTGATGTGAGTATGAGGCTTGCAGCAGTGCTAAGTTTGTGAGGGATGGTGACGCTATGAATGTTAGGCATGAATCATGAATGATTAGGATTGTTGGTAGGTGAATGATGGCAGTGTGGTGAATTGAGCAGTGTCTGAGGCTAATGCTGCAGTTGGTGGGTTATGTCATTTGAAGTCATTGAACTTCTTGCAGCACTGCATCAAGGTCCTCGAGGCTACACGGCTGGCATTGACTGCCACAGTATCTAGTCCTGTTGTATGTTCGCCATAAGAGTGATGTCCCTTTAAGATCTCAGTATGCTAATGAGCTAAGTAACAGGATGCAGTCATGCGACTACAAGCCAGAGTCAGTCTGCAACTGTAACACCCAGATGAAGGTTCTGTAAATAGTTTGCTCTGTACCGTATCTAATTGTTTCAGAGATCCAATGTGGGACACTGGTGGGGGGGAAGCAGGTAAGTATTTCAGTGTGGGAGTGGGGGGGGGAGCGGGAAAAACTATTCTGATTGGTGGAAGGGATGGTCGGAAGGGGTTGAAGGTAAAGGTTAATGAACTTTGGGGGGGAAAGGTCAGGTATACAAGGTAAGTATTTTGGGGGGGTGGGGTTGAGAGGGCACGGAATGAACTAAATGGATATTGGGGTGATTACAGCGGCAGCCACATAAAATTCAGCCCTTTGTGTTGATGAAGTCAAACAATTGGATGCTTTTGCTACCATTAACATCACGTGCCCAAAGAAAGTTGACAAACACACACTCAGGGTTAAGACTGACACCGGAGCTAGTGCAAATATCCTACCAGTCTGAATCCTGAAGTAAATACACCCGAGGCTGCATACAATGGGTCACCCATCCCTTGCCGACCCACACTGACAATGCAATGCAACTATGGCAAGTCAGCATGGAAACCGCAAATATTTTACCTAGTAAGCATGAGCGGGCCAGCAGTGGGAGAGTTACCAATGTGTAAGGACCTCAACATCGTGACTATCCATGGGGTCACCAAGGTACCCATTCCAGCAGAACAGACCAAGGGTACCGCATTGAGTCAGTCCATGACCTACAACAAATGTACCCGGACAGGTTCGATGCCATTGGAGATTTCAGAGAGGATGCAATTCCGTCAATCGACCCTCCCAGAAAGTGCAGCCTGCACATAAAAGAAAATCTTAAGCGCAAGTTAGATGACATGGAATGCAGTGGCATCATCCGTCATACGCATCATCACACAGACTGGTGCAGCTCAATTACATGCGTACTAAAGAAGGATTGAACAACCAGGGTATGTCTAGATCCAAGGCATCTAAACCTCTCCCTAAAGAGATGCCCCCACAAGATTCTGACATTAGAGGAATTGAATCCCAAGTTCACAGGAGCCAAATTCTTTCCCACATTGGATGTTAAACAGGGATATTGGTTGGTACACATAGCTAAGGAATCTCAAGAAGTCACCACCTTCAGGACACCATTTGGAAGATATTGCTTCCAGAGACTACCCTTTGGCTTATCTGTCAGTCAAGATATGTTTCAGCAGCAAATGGACAGAATTGTAGAAAACGTGCCTGGCTGCATATGCATTGTCGATGACATTCCAGTAATGGGCAAAACCAAAGAAGAACATGATCGAAATCTTCATTCACTGATAGCAGTAGCTCAACACAAAAGGCTCATTTGTAACAGAAAGAAGTGCCAAGTGAATGTAGGTCAGATCAATTTCTTTGGCTCCATCTATTCAGGTTGCAGAATCTGTCCTGACCCAGGCAAATTCGAAGATTTAAGGCATATGCCTAACCCACAAGACAAGATTTACAGAGATGTCTTGGATTTTTCAACTTCTTGGCACCATACATTCCAAATTTTTCTGACAAAGCATCATCACTGAGAGAGCTCTTAAAAAAAGACGTACCAATTGTACGGCAGGAGGACCATCAGCATATGTTTGAGTCTCTCAAACAAGCATTGTCGGCGGAAACCTGTACCCTGCAGTAGTATGATCCAAGGAAGAAGACAATCCTGGAAGCTGACGCCTCACAGAAAGGGCTAGGATCATGTATCCTACAGGATGGCAAACCAACTGCATTCAGGTCCAAATGTTTATCCTTAGCCCAATCCAATTACTCAAACATAGAGCATGAAACACTTGCTGTGGAGTTTGGGATCAAAGAATTCCACACCTGCTTGTTTGGTTAGCAGTTCACTGGAAACCGACCACAAAATTTGGAGATATTCTGGCACAAACTATTGACAAGCACACCACCTCGACTACAGCAACTCATAGTGACAGTACAGGGGTACGATTTCATTGTCTGCTACAATCTGGGTACCAAAATGGTCACCTCGGATATGCTGAGCAGATTGCCGAACCCGAGCAAAAATGAAGAGGTTCCACTGGATCTACAAGTAGACGGCATGGACATTGAGGTGCAAGATGTACTCAAAATAGATTTATTGCATTTTGGTAATCACAAATGTGACAAACTACAATCAGAAACAGCCAATGACCCACAACTGAAGGCATTGTGGAGAGTATTCATTGAAAGATGGCCTGATACGATAAAAGAGGTGCCAGAAACCCTCAGATGCTTTTGGCCTGATAGAGTGGAACTCGGTATCTCGAGAGGCATCACCTTCAAGGGAAAACAAGTGATTGTGCCCAACGATCTCCAACAGGACATCTTGTCACAACTTCATTAAGGCCATATGGGCATAGAGCAAACAAGACGACTGGCACGAGACACTGTTTATTTTCCAGGGACCAAGAATGACATCGAAAGGTTAGTGAGAATGTACGAGGCATACCAGAGCCGCCAGCCACAACAACGCAAAGAACCTCTACACCCTCACGAGATTCCGTCAGTCCCTTGGTCCAAAATCGCCACTGATCTATTTTCCATTAATGGAGATGACTTTATCTTAGTCACTGATTATTTCTCCAAATTTCCAATTATCAGACAGGTAAAAGACACTTCAAGCACTGTCATCGCAGATACGTTGAGAGCTATATTCAGTCTACTCGGTGCACCTGACGAAATCATTTCTGACAATGGGCCACAGTATACGAGCAAACCTTTCAGGGATATGTGTGCTAAATGGGGCGTAAACCATGTGACGTCCTCACCACATTACCCTAGGTCTAATGGTGTTGCCGAGAGAATGGCTTGCACAGTCAAATCACTTATCCTGAAGTGTACGACAACAAAACAAGACTTTCGTGTTGCCATGCTCCACCTCAGAACAATGGATACGGCTTACTATCACCAGCAGAGATCATGTTTGGCAAACATGTGCAAACGACACTGCCAAGACTTCATATGTCCAAATTCTCCGAGATGCAGGAGACACTGCTCAAAAAACAAGGAACAATGAGAATGGTGCACAACCGACACTCAGGGGTGGAACTACCTCAGCGACACATAGGACAAAAGGTCTGTGTCATACACAGCACAATGAGAACATGGTTACCTCCTGAGGTATCCAAAGTATGCAGTGAGCTAATGTCTTAAGAGATTACAACGTCTAGGGGAGCAGTGTTGAGAAGGAACTGAAGCCAACTAAGAGAATTGTGCAATACTCCAAATGTGTACAGCAGACTCGAAAGAACACACTCCGACAATGAGGATGTGATGGAACAACAGGACAACATCAACGCTTTGACAATATGCCTGCAAACCAAAAACAGCAAAGGATGAAATCCACATCCCCAGAAGGTTATACCATCACCAGATCTGAAAGAGTTGTCAAACCACCGAAATGATATATGGACTTTCAAGCTTCTATACTTGTAAATTTTATAGTCTCTACCCCATATAACTAATTTTGAGGTTATCTAATTTTGTGTGTTTTTACTTTTAGCATATGAGACTTATCTTTGGAAAGAAAGGGGATATTGTATGATCTAAAAACAGAAAGTGCTGGAAAAACTCAGCAGGTCTGGCAGCAGCTGTGGAGAGAGAAACAGAGTTAACATTTTAGGTCAGTGACCCTTCTTCAGAACTGGCAAATATATGAAATGTAAAAGATTTTAAGCAAGTAAAACGGGGGTGGGGCAAGAGATAACAAAAGAGAAGGTATTTATTTGGGCGGCACAGTGGCGCAGTGGTTAGCACCGCAGCCTCACAGTACCAGCGACCCGGGTTCAATTCTGGGTACTGCACTGTGTGGAGTTTGCAAGTTCTCCCTGTGTCTGCGTGGGTTTCCTGCGGGTGCTCCGGTTTCCTCCCACAGCCAAAAGACTTGCAGGTTGATAGGTGAATTGGCCGTATAAAATTGGCACGAGTATAGGTAGGTGGTAGAGGAATATAGGGACAGGTGAGTATGTGGTAGCAATATGGGATTAGTGTAGGATTAGTATAAATGGGTGGTTAATGGTCGGCACAGACTCGGTAGGCCGAAGGGCCTGTTTCAGTGCTGTATCTCTAAATCTAAATCTTATAGGATAAGGTCACAGAATAGCTGACCAGAAGGTCATGGAGCAAAGGCAAACAATATGTTAATGGTGTGCTGAAAGACAAAGCATTAGTACAGATAGAGTGTTAATGGACTGAAAACTGAACAACCACAAACATGAAAAAACAGTGGGTGGGCACAGTAGAAACAAACTAAAATAAAACAAAAGTAAAAATTTGAAAAATTAAAAATAACTAAAGATAAAAGTAAAATGGGGGCTGTCATGCTCTGAAGTTACTGAACTCAATGTTCAGTCCGGCAGGCTGTAGTGTGCCTAATTGGTAAATGAGTTGCTGTTCCTCGAGCTTGCGTTGATGTTCACTGGAACACTGCAGCAATCCTAGGACAGAGATTTGAGCATGAGAGCAGGGGGGTGTGTTGAAATGGCCAGCAACCGGAAGCTCGGGGTTATGCTTTCGGACTGAGCGGAGGTGTTCCGCAAAGCGGTCACCCAGTCTCCGTTTGGTCTCCCCAATGTAGAGGAGACCACATTGTGAGCAGCGAATACAGTATACTACATTGAAAGAAGTACAAGTAAATCGCTGCTTCACCTGAAAGGAGTGTTTGGGACCTTGGATATTGAGGAGAGAGGAGGTAAATGGGCAGGTATTACACCTCCTGCGCTTGCAGCGGAAGGTGCCGTGGGAAGGGGACGAGGTGGTGGGGGTAATGGAGGAGTGGACCAGGGTGTCACGGAGGGAACGATCCCTTCGGAATGCTGACAGGGCAAGGGAGGGGAAGATGCATTTGGTAGTGGCATCACGCTGGAGGTGGCAGAAATGGTGGAGGATGATCCTTTGGATATGGAGGCTGATGGGGTGGAAAGTGAGGACAAGGGGAACCCTGTCACGGTTCTGGAAGGGAGGGGAAGGGGTGAGGGTAGAGGTGCAGGAAATGGGCCGGACCTGAAACCTGAAGGGTCACTGACCTGAAACGTTAACTCTGCTTCTCTCTCCACAGATGCTGACAGACCTGCTGAGTTTTTCCAGCACTTTCTGTTTTTATTTCAGATTACCAGCATCTGCAGTATTTTGCTTTTATGATATTGGTATGATTGCCTTAAGAGTGTTGTCCCTTTAAGATCTCAGTATGCAAATGAGCTAAGTACCAGGCTGCAGTCATGTGACTACCAGCCAGAGTCACTCTGCAATTGTAACGCCCAGATGAAGGTTCTGGAAATAGTTTGCTCTGTACTGTATCTAATAGTTTAGCTGTTAATAAACCTGTTTGAGATCTTCAGCAAACTGGACTCCAAGCATCATTTCTGTTGCATCAGCACCTACTCCAGCCAGAATGCACCTCCCCTTTAAGAGATACAGGCTGCCTTTAAGTAGTGCATGTTAGCTTTAACTGGTGCTAGCGTCACACAATTTTGCACCCCCTGCTCAGTTGTGCAGTCAATGAACAGCGTGCTGGCTGAAAGCTACAATCATTTAAATAAGCAGTCAGCACGAAGTTTGCATGTGGCCTGCATCAGAAGCAACAGGCGCGAGGTAATCCCCCATTGTAATCACCACGCCCATTTTTGGGCCCTGTCCAATTTTGCAGCTATAGCACCTTACAGCACATAAGGAAGCCATTCAGCCAGTCATGCCTGTGCTAGCTCTTTGAAAGAGCTTTTAATGAGCTATCCATTTAGTCCCACTTCCCAGTTTTTTCCCCATAACCCTGCAAATTATTGTCTTCAAGTGCATGTCCAGTCATCCATTGAAAGTTATTATGGAATCTATGAGAAGAAATTTCTCCTGTAGTTCTTTGGAAAATTATTTTCATTCTATGACCTTTGGTTACCAATCCACTTGCCAGAGGAAATAGTTTCTTTCTACTTGCTCTATCAACACCCATCATAATTTTGAATACCTCTATTAAGTCTGCCCTAAATTTCTCTGCTCCAATGGGAACAATCTCAGCTTCTCCAATCTCTCCACATAATTGAACTCCCTCATCCTTGGTATCATCCTGGTAAACCTTCTCTGTACCTGCTCTAGGGCCTTGACATCCTTCCTAAAGGGTGGTGCCCAGAATTGTACACAATATTCCACCTGAGGTTTAACCAGAGATCTGTAAGGATAAAGCATGACTTCCTTGTTTTTGTAATCAATGCCCTTATTATAAAGCCAATTATCCTATATGCTTTCTTAACTGCCTTATCAACCTGCCCTGCCCTCTTCAAGGAATATGTGAATATGCATCCCGAGATCCCTCTGCTGCTGCACCCTCCTCAAAATAGTGCCATTTGGGTTATTCAGCCTCTTCATGTTGTTTCTCCCAAAGTGCATCACTTCACATGCATTAAATTGCATTTGCCATATGTTTTCCCATTTCATCAGTCTGTCTATGTCCTCCTGACATCTGCAACTATCCTGTTCACTAATTGCTATGTTATCAAGTTTTGTATCATCTGCAAACTTTGAACTTGTATTACTTCTACCCACATTAAAACAAGAAAAGCAATGGTCCTAATATTGACCCCTAGGGGACCTCATTGCATACTACTTTCAGTCAGTCTTCTTTGGCCTCCTTATCTCGAGAGACAATGGATAAGCGCCTGGAGGTGGTCAGTGGTTTGTGAAGCAGCGCCTGGAGTGGCTATAAAGGCAAATTCTAGAGTGACAGGCTCTTCCCCAGGTGCTGCAGAGAAATTTGTTTGTCGGGGCTGTTACACAGTTGGCTCTCCCCTTGCGCCTCTGTCTTTTTTCCTGCCAACTACTAAGTCTCTTCGACTCGCCACACTTTAGCCCCGTCTTTATGGCTGCCCGCCAGCTCTGGCGAACGCTGGCAACTGACTCCCACGACTTGTGATCAATGTCACAGGATTTCATGTCGCGTTTGCAGACATCTTTAAAGCGGAGACATGGACGGCCGGTGGGTCTGCTACCAGTGGCGAGCTCACTGTACAATGTGTCTTTAGGGATCCTGCCATCTTCCATGCGGCTCACATGGCCAAGCCTTCTCAAACGCCGCTGACTCAGTAGTGTGTATAAGCTGGGGATGTTGGCTGCCTCGAGGACTTCTGTGTTGGAGATACGGTCCTGCCACCTGATGCCAAGTATTCTCTGGAGGCAGCGGATGGAATGAATTGAGATGTCGCTCTTGGCTGGCATACGTTGTCCAGGCCTCGCTGCCATAGAGCAAGGTACTGAGGACACAAGCCTGATACATTCGGACTTTTGTGTTCCGTGTCAGTGCGCCATTTTCCCACATTCTCTTGGCCAGTCTGGACATAGCAGTGGAAGCCTTATCCATGCGCTTGTTGATTTCTGCATCTAGAGACAGGTTACTGGTGATAGTTGAGCCTAGGTAGGTGAACTCTTGAACCACTTCCAGAGCGTGGTCGCCAATATTGATGGATGGAGCATTTCTGACGTCCTGCCCCATGATGTTCATTTTCTTGAGGCTGATGGTTAGGCCAAATTCATTGCAGGCAGCCGCAAACCTGTCGATGAGACTCTGCAGGCACTCTTCAGTGTGAGATGTTAAAGCAGCATCGTCAGCAAAGAGGAGTTCCCTGATGAGGACTTTCCGTACTTTGGACTTTGCTCTTAGACGGGCAAGGTTGACCAACCTGCCCCCTGATCTTGTGTGGAGGAAAATTCCTTCTTCAGAGGACTTGAACGCATGTGAAAGCAGCAGGGAGAAGAAAATCCCAAAATGTGTGGGTGCGAGAACACAGCCCTGTTTCACGCCACTCAGGATAGGAAAGGGCTCTGATGAGGAGCCACCAAGTTGAATTGTGCCTTTCATATTGTCATGGAATGAGGTGATGATACTTAGTAGCTTTGGTGGGCATCCAATCTTTTCTAGTAGTCTGAAGAGATCACGTCTGCTGACGAGGTCAAAGGCTTTGGTGAGATCAATGAAAGCAATGTAGAGTGAAACACCCATTTACCACTGTTCTCTTCCTTCTAATGCATAGCCAATTTCATACCCAAGTTACCACCATCCCTTTAATACCATGTGCTTCTATTTTCTGAATAAGACTGCTCTGTGGTACTTTACCTAATGTCTTTTAAGCGTCCATATATTTTCTATCTACTGCACTACCTTCATCATCCTTCTCTGTAACCTATCAAAGAACTCAATCAGGTTAGTCAGACACGATTTTCCTTTAACAAATCTGTGCTGGCTGTCCCTTATTAACCCAAGTGAAAATTAATTTGTCCTTGACAATGGTCTCTAGTAATTATCCACCACTGACATTAGACTGATTGGTTTGTAGTTATTCTTCTCCCAATTTTTGAACAGAGGTGTGAAATTTACAATCCTCCAGTCCTCTGGCACCACTCCCATATCCAGGGGGAATTGACAGATTATGGTTAGAGCTTCTGCAATCTTCACCTGAGCTTCCCTCAGCACCAGGATGCATCCCATCTGGACTGGGTGGCTTGACATTGAAATGCCAAAGCTCTTGAATGACGTCATGCACTTTGAATTATTTCTAACTTTCATTTGCCAAGAATATGTTAAGTAAATAATGTGAGGCTTAGACATTTGATGTTGCATAATACTTTCAGAATGACCAAAATATCTTTTGATATTCCAACACTGCATATTATACTTCAGCACATCTAAATATATATCATGTTCTATTCAACACGCAATGATGATCAATGGAGTAATACTTGTAAAACAAGGTTAAATTTAACTTTATATTCCTTATCATTTCCTCACTGCTGATGTAAATAGAAGACTGACGTAACCTCACCCATGCACAGATACAACTATTCGAGTGCTCTCCTAGCCAGCCTCTAATGCTCCAATCTCCATAAACTGCAGCTCATCTAACCCCTGCTGCTCCTCTCCTACCCCACATCAAGTCCTAATCATCCATCACCCCTGTCCTTGCTGATCTACTTTGGCTCCTGATCCCCCAATGCCAATCCACCACATCCATGAAGAAATATGAGCAGTGGCAAAACAAATTATTTAGAATATGACACACTGCAAACCCCCAGATTGGAGATAGTCGAGTCCATTGGAGAACACAAAATGCAGCTGCCTATGTCTGTTTCATGTACTTCAAGATTTTTTAAAAGTAGCTACATAGGCTAGTTGCAATGTGTAATGATTTTTATTTCCAATGCAAAACATAAACCCTTTTGGACAGTCAAAAGCAAGAAACAGCTGTTGGTAATTGTATCCAATATAAATACATATACTTTATGGCATTCCTCTGTCTGCTATTTTAATGGAGACATTAACCATTTTATTTTAAGTCGCCAAGAGTAAATCTAGCACCATGTATTGCAAAGTTTTAAAGACATAAAATGTTTGAAATGCGGAGCAGGTTGATCAGCTTCTAAAAGTGGAAAGTAAAATTAAGGTTTTGGTGCAACCCTTCATCAGAATTCTGTTCCAAGATTTTAGGGATAATTTTCACTCTACCCACCCAATGGAAATCAGGCAAATGGACAGTTAAAATTGGCCAAATGACATACCTGCCAAATCTCGCTTCAAATCCACCATCTTTCATTTTTACTTGCTCTTCTAAGCAGGGAGCAAACACATCTATTTGAAGCCTATGGGTCCTTCTTTAAATTTGCAGATCAGATTCCAGTGAGATCATTGAACCCCAGCTGCAATTTTAACACTGGCCTGAGCAGGGCAGCCTCTGCAGCTTTTCCAACAGGTAAACCGAACAGGAAGCAGAACAGGCTCCTGACCAGAAGAAACCATTTATGGTAATTTTTTTTTACTTTCTTTCTGCGGTCAGGGGGAGCAGAAACCTTCACGAAACCCTTTCCCAGTGACTTACCTTCTTGTCAATGAGCCTCTCTTTGGTGATGACTGGCAGCCTCCTGCCACCTTAACTTCTCCTCCTGTCTGCATATAGATGAGGCCTGAGAGTTAAAATCAGTCAGGCCTTGTGCTGCCATCGTTTCCCTTCGCCCCACCTCCTGCCTCTGCAGATCCCATTCCCAGTTAAAATTTCCCAATTTGTTATGATAGTATCGGAAACATTATCCTTCCTGAAGTTAAACATCAAGCATTTCTAAGAATCAGCCAGCTGCGTATTTACGTGGTATGCATCCTTATGCTTAAACAGCCCTTTGCTCTGTCTAAGCCCAACTCAAGTTAACATTTCACACACCTTTCTTCTTTCCTGAAAATCTCTCACTGCTTTTACTGATGGAGGGTGGAATACAGGCACATTCTCCAATACCCACTTGAACTCTTGTTGAGGGAGCATACCCAAGGCAGGGGACAGACAGCATTGTGTTGTTGTTTTGACGATTGCAGGCAAAGGAAGTCCACAATAGAAGGGAGGGGTTGAAAACTGGAGGGGAACCTCCAAATGGAATGCTTTGATGAACTGAGCCTGTATTAAGTAGGTAGCCACTCTGTGCTCCTCACTGGAGAGGGTCATGCAGTTGGCAAACCTGAATATGCAGGCCAATCCCCATTTTGCCAATTTTTTGCTTCCCTACTTCCGTATTCTGCCAAAAACTAACATGAATGGCACCGCTACACCATGAAGCTTGCTGCAGATTCCAAAAAAATGCTCTCTCTCATTTTATTTCCACAGGGCCTCATGAGAAGCAGTAGCTTATAAGAATACAGGCAGAGGGGCCATTCACTTCACATCACACAGCATCACTCACTCCACCTACAGTAAGCATCAGCCCAGGAATATCCCGTAAAGATGAGGGGGAAAAGAGGCACATGACTGCAGCTCCACTCCAAAACAAACTAAACAAATGAAACATTTACTGAAAAAAAAGTTATACAGTGCCAGAATGGAGAAAAATTGCTCAGTGTGAACTCTAACCAAAAGGCCTATACACTTTTAAGATGGTCTCTGGTGGTGGAGCACGGGCAACATGATGATGTCATACCAGTAGTGTCTGCAAAGTGTCTCCAAAGAGATATAGATAGGATAAGTGAGTGGGCAAAAATTTGGCAGATGGATTACAATGTGGGAAAATGTGAGGTTGCCCATTTTGGCAGGAAGAATAGAAAAGCAGCATATTACTTACATGGAGAGAGACTGAAGAATGTTGCGGTACAGAGAAACCTGGGTGTCCTTGTACATGAATAACAAAAAAGTTAGCATGCAGGTGCAGCAAATGATTAGGAAGGCAAATGGATGTTGGCCTTCATTGCAAGGGGGATAGAGTATAAAAGTAGTGACATCTTGCTACAACTGTACGGGATATTGGTGAAACCACACCTCGAATTCTGCTTACAGATTTGGTCTCCTTACTTAAGGAGCGATATACTTGCATTGGAAGCAGTTCAAAGGAGGTTCACTAGGCTGATTCCAGGGATGAAGGGGTTGTCTTATGAGGAAAGGTTGAGCAGGTTGGGCCTATACTCATTGGAGTTTAGTAGATAGAGATATGATCTTATTGAAACATATAAGATTCTTCGGGGCTTGACAGGGTAGATGCTGAGAGGATGTTTCCCCTCATGGGGAATCTAGAACTAGGCGGCACAGTTTCAAAATAAGAGGTCTCCCTTTTAAGACGGTGATGAGGAGTAATTTCTTTTCTCAGAGGGTTGTTAATCTTTGGAATTTGTAATGTACTCAGGACTTGAATGAGGTTTAGCCTAGTTTAGTATAAGAGATATGAGGCTGAGACTGCTTGCTGTTCAAACAATGGAGTATTCTTTTATTCTGTTCTACTTTCACTTTGCTAGCATGTGTGTGTTCTACAGCAGCCTCTAGAGTACATAATGCATAATGCAATTGCAATTTCAAAATACTACAATACTACATCCCTCCCCTTCTTAGTAAATGAGAGAATAGCATGTTTCAATGGTTTGTTTCCAAAACTGTAAACAATAAACTTAAACATAGTTTCACTTTGTAACATAGTCACTTAAGAATTGTGAATGCTTTTTCTCGCGAGTAGGATATTGTTTGATATCAGATGTAGTCTCATTTGGCGCATGTTCATCTGAGATGTCGATATCGGAATCAGATTCAATGCTTGTGAGAGGTGTTTTTAGTGCTTTGAAGAATGACACATTTCTTGTAATGATTTGCGAATTGCGCTTCGCAATGATCATTGATCCTTTTGTGTTGGTCACAATAAATGGTTGGATGTCATAAGGAGTTGTTTGCTTTCCAACATGACCATCATGTTTCACAAGTACTTTATCTCCTGGCTTTAGTGTTGTAGCTCTAAATTTCATGTTTTGCTTTGCATTTTCTTTAATTTGATCCTTCTGTTCTCAATCGTGTTCATGTACACGTTGATCATTAGCTCCGCAGGGTAGCTCAGATAGACATGTGCGTATAAGATATGCAAAGAAGAGTGTAGCTGGAGGTTTTCCAGTAGTTGAGTGAGGTGCCACTCTATAATTATGAAGTAAATGGTATAGCTCTTGCTTCCATGACATGTTCTCAGCTGTAGCAGTACGTATCATTTTTTTCAAGGTTCACATAAATATTTCAGCTTTCCATTAGCTCTTGGCCAATGGGTGTGATTTGATGAGTGAACCCTTGGCAGTTCGAGAATTTGCTGAACTCATCACTGTTGAATGGGGGTCCATTGTCACCTCTTACCATTTGAGGGATTCCAAACAAGTGTCATGAAAACCCTATATGCCAAATGGGAAATATTCATTTCATCGGTTGGAACCTTGCATAGACTTTTACTGGAAATTCTTACAGGTAACTTTTTTAAAAAAGTAACCTGGCAGCCAAGATGGCCACTGCAATTTACATTTGAAACACCGAAAGATCAGACTGAAGATGACATGACTGACTCAACCCAGCCAGAACAATGGTGTGCTCTCTGATTAAATTACCTGGAATAGCCTTATCAACATGGTCATCAGGGGCCATCTACACCCATTGACTTTGAAAGAGCCAACCCCCTCCAAGTGTGACTGGACAACTTGAGGTGTAGCGCCTTGAATCTCAGAGAAGATTCCAGAAAGACCTCATTAAAACAACAAAGGGGCTTGATAATGTCATGTGACTGCCTGCGCAGCTCTGGAGAGACTGTAAGCTTTGCCACACAGACAGGAGTAACTGAAAAGCCATCAATTAAGCAGGTCTCTTGCTCTCTCTCCCTCCCCAGTAAAGATCAAGACAAGACCCAGCTGCAACTGGTAAAGCCCCTCAAGCCTACAGATCGCCACAGCCAGCAACTAGGGGACAAGGATTGAACTCCTCTTCTGCCATCAGGAGTCCTGAGAAAATTGGAGCCCACCACCGTGCACATGGCCCAACGAGGACTTCAGGAATATAGCTTCAGCTGAGGACTTGAGATTTAAAACTGTATTTAAATTCCATTTATTCTGGACTCTACTCCAAACAAATCTGTTTTCCCTTTGTTATCTATTTGTGTTTGTGTGAGACTCTAGTGTGAATGTGTGCGTGAATGCGTAGCATATTTTTAGTAATTTTAACCAGTTTAGAATGTTAAGAATAATAAACACATCTTTCTTGTTTAAACTCAGGAAAACCTGTCTGATCGGTTCTTTTGTAATTACGTTAGAGGAACAGGGGCAAGCGCTCACTGAGGTGGTAAATTCATCCACTGTGTTTAAAAAAGATAAATCCTGTTGAGGTCAAATCAGAGAAGGGGCGAAAGAGGAGCCTGAGACCCCTTCCTCACCTGACTGTATCACAAGGCAAAGATCTGGCCAAGCTTTGGGATTAACTTTTTTTTTGAAATTGACATAACTAATTCCACAATTGGGAATCTGCTGGAGTCATTAGTGACAACAAGTAATTGTTCACCTGTGGGAAAATCTGTAAAGTCAACAATAACTTCAATCCATGGTCCTGGAGGTAGTTCAGACATCTTGAGAGGATCATGATGATTTGACAATGTGGTTGCTTGACATGTCAAACACTGATTGATTTTGTGCGCTACTATGCGGTCAGTTCCTGGGAACCATACCTTTTCCCTAATGAGTTCTTTGGTCTTGAATATTCCCTGGTGTCCTTCATGTGCTATATTGACAACAAGGGGGTGGAAGGTTATCTGGGGTAGGTGGAAATGTGGAGTAATCAGTTCAGCCATGAACTTATTAAATGGCAGAGCAGCCTTGAAGCGCCGAGTGGCCTACTGCTCCTAATTTGTATGTTCATATTTAATACATTCCCTCAATGAGCGTGGAATGGCAATACAGTTGTTGCATAATGCGAGATCAGATGAGATCAGTTAGCTCATTTTCAAACATTGTGAAGACCTTGTAGTGTCTGAGCTATTTTGTTTGTAGATTCTTTCTCGATCACATCTTTCCAGTTTCATGATTCCATAGTCATCAGACATACTCGCAAAGTCTCATCTTGTTCAGTTGCTGCTTTGATGTCAGCTAGCTTTAGCAACTCTGGCACCGCATTTAGGCTTATGTTGTTAAGATGTTGTTCAGCAAACTTTTTCTCACGACTAGTAGGACCTACTTTTGGCAGCAGATGTCGTGAAAGATAGTCCGCTAGGTTGAGCTTCCCTGGCTAATACTCAACATGGAACTTGTACTCGTGTAATTTGAGTATCCAACATTCTATGCGAATGGGTGGTTTGCTATGTTGAACAAGCTCACTAGTGGTCTATGATCAGTTATTACTTTAAACTTGCTTCCATATTGGTAGAGATGAAAGTGTAAGATACCTCATGTGATTGAGAGTGCTCTCTCTCTGTTTGTGAATAACGTTGTTCTGCGGGCATTAACGATCTGCTTGCCATGGCAACGATTGATGGGTTACCTCTCTTGTCTTTCTGTATGAGAACTGAGCCTAAGCCGCCTTGCATCCACAACTAGCTGTGTGGTTTTCTCAAGGTCGAAATAGGCATTTGTGCAAATTGCTGTTAAACTTTGTTTGATCTGGTCTACTTCCTGTTTATGTGATTTAGTCCACTCCCACTTGGTTGTCCCTTTTATCAGATTGTGTGGGAGGGCAGATAGCTTAGCGAGGTCAGGAATGAAATGACTGCAGTAAGTGACGAATCCTAGCAGTCTCTGAAATTCTTGCACGTTTGTTGCATCTGCAGCGTTTGCAATGGCTTCAACTTTCCATGGATCAGGTGATACTCCTTCACCACTGAACACATGACTGAAGAATTCAATTCTGTTTTCACTGAACTAGCACTTGCCTTTGTTCAAGGTGAGGTGGCATTCTCTGAGACGTTGTAGGCATGCATGTAGGCGTGCCTCGAGTTCCTTTTCGGTGTGGCCATCGATAAGAATGTCATCACTGATGTTCATTCAGTGTGCCTTCAAGTCCTTAAAATGCAGATTGAATCTTGTGCTGAAATACCTCAGCTGTTGAGCTGACTCCAAAGTTGAACCTCTTGTATCGGAATGTGAGTAGAGAATACAATAAGATATCTTGATTCTTCTGCAAGCTCGATTTGATGGTAGCCTGCATTGAGGTCAAGTTTAGCAAAGTGTTTAGCACCATTCACTTTCTCTTAAAATATAATCGATTGTCGGTGTCAAGTCTCTTTCCCGTTGTATGGCTTGGTTTGTTGATTGTATATCAACACAGATTCTAATCTGGTTCTTGCTCTTGGGTTTCTTGACGAGTTGTATGGGTGAGACCCAAGGGATAGGCTTATCCCCAACTTTCTCAATAATGTCAAGGTCAAGTAGGTGTTGATGTTCCTTCCCTGTCTGTTTCCAGATGTGAAATGGTATTCATCGCCATTAATGCTCAACTGGGGGCACATTAGGTTTGACCTGCAGGTTGCATGGAACACATTTCAGCTTGCTGATACCAGCGAAGCAATCAGCATACAGCACCAGAAAGTTTTTGTTATTTGAAGGAATCATGTATGTGACTGCAATCACGTGCAGTCTGTTGCTGTGTGGAAATTGATAAGAGCATCACATTCTCCAGGTATGACATAGAGTAGAGCTTTCGTCCTAGTCTCTGAATGAGACTGGTATTTCAAAAGTTCTGAGGATTTTCAGCAGTTTGTCTCTGTTGTAAGGGAAAATTTTCGTATTCCCTTGTTTACAGAGAGTGGGGAAATCCTGAAGTTTGTTAAATGTTTTGGCTCCCATGACATTGACAGAGCCTCCACTTTCTATGACAGTATCTACATCTGAGCAGTCAATGATCACTGTCACATGTGGCTGTTTGCTGTGTCTGAGAGGGAGGGCAAAAGTATGTTCAGGGTCATCTGCCTCAACATTAGCTACATTCTCTCACCTTTTTGCTGTGGCATGCATACAGGACATTGTTGGTATGGGTTCTAGTAGTTGATTTTGCTGATGAGCGACAAACACAAGCAAAGTGGTTGGGTTTTCCACAGGCTTTGCATTGTTTACCAGCAGCAGGACACTGTCCAGTGGGGGTAAGTACCACTACAATGGAAGCATTCTTTGGATAAGTCACAACTCTGTTTGTGAGAGGGCTGTTGTTGTTTTGCAGGTGGTTTCCTGGCACATAAGCAATGAATAGTGTCTACAGGAATTGACCTTGGAATGTGGTAGTTACTGTTAGCAGCCTTAACTTCAGTAGCTCTGGACTCTGAAAGCGATAGTGATCTTGCTAACTCCAACCGCTCTGACAACTTTCTTTCTCGAGTGCTTTTCGGTTTTGTTGACTGGAGAGGCAGCCTTTGACTATTTGTGTTTTGATTTCCCGTTCAAAATATTCAACATCACCAAAGTCACATTTGGTTTCTAGTTGCCTCAATCACATGCAATATTGGTCAATTGTCTCATTTGCTTCTTGCATAGTGTGTTGAAAGATAATAGTTTCATAAATAGTATTTTTCTTGGGCGTAAAGTAGGTCATCAGCGCATTTTTTGCTGAGTCGTAGTCATTTTGCTCAGGCGTAAGTGTCTCAAAGATATTTTCTAATTCTTCACCTCCATAGCATAGAAGTAAGGCCTTTTTCCTTGTGTCATCTGTGATTGCAAAATCTGCCATTGTGCCTTTGAAAGGTCGCAGCCATTTTTGCCAATGTGGGGATACAGATGATAACTCTGAATGCACATCAAAAGGTGGTAGGTTGAGCACAGACAACGCCATATTGATCAGCAATGCAGTGATAAAGGATCCAGGATCACACTCCTTTTCAGAGGAAACATCTCTGCAATGATCTGAGATTATATTTTTTTTAATTGGATGGTCACAGTCTCCAAGTTAAAATGCTATCTGTAAAAGTGGACAAAAGCCTTTCAAAATTTTCATACCTGAAAGCAACGTTTCTGGGTTTTGCTACTCATTTTTCCTTTTACTCATTGCCATTGTGATGTCCTCGAGACTTGAGTGAGGTTTAGCTGAGTTTAGTATAAGAGATATGAGGCTGAGACTGCTTTCTGTTCAAACAATGGAGTGTTCTTTTATTCTGTTTTACTTTCTCTTTGCTAGCATGTGTGTCTTCACATTGAGGGTGCCCACCATCGTGTTGTGTGGCACTACCACCGTGCTAAATAGGATAGATTTTGAACAGATCTAGCAACTCAAAACTTACATTCCAAACAACAGAGGCAGCATGCAATAGACAGAGTTAAGCAGTCCCACAACCAACAATCGGATCTAAGCTCTGCAATCTTGCCGAATCCAGTTGTGAATGGTAGTGTACAATTAAACAACTAACAGGAGGAGGAGGCACCACAAATATTCCCTCCTCAACGATGGGAAAGCTCAGCACATCAGTGCAAAAGACAAGGCTGAAACATTTGCATCCATCTTCAGCCAGAAGTGCCAAGTGAATGATCCATCTCGGCCTCCTCCTGAGGTCCCCAGAATCACAGGTGCCAATCTTCAGCCAATCTGATTCACTCCATGTGATAGCAAGAAATCGTTGCAGATACTGGATGCTGCAAAGGCTTTGGGCCCTGACAATATTCCGGCAATAGTACTGAACACTTGTGCTCCAGAACTCGCCGTGCCCCTAGCCAAGCTGTTCCAGTACAGCTACAACACTGGCATCTACCCGACAATGTGAAAAATTGCCCAAGTATGTCCTGTACACAAAAAGCAGGACAAATCTGACCTGGTCAATTACCACCCCATCAGTCTACTCTCAATCATCAGTAAAGTGATGGAAGGGGACAGTCAAGCAGCACTTGCTCAGCAATAACCTGCTCACTGACGCTCAGTTTGGGTTCCGCCAGGGCCACGCAGCTCCTGACTTCATTACAGCCTTGGTCCAAACATGGACAAAAGAGCTGAACTCCAGAAGTGAGGTGAGAGTAACTGCCCTTGACATCAAGGCATCATTTGACCGAGTATGGCATCAAGGGGCCCTAGCAAAACTGGAGTCAATGGGAATTCAGGGGGAATACTTTCGTTGGTTGGAATCATACCTAGCACAAAGGCTGTGGTTGTTGGAAGTCTGTCATCTCAGTCCCAGGACATCACTGCAGGAGTTCCTCAGGATAGTGTCCTAGGCCCAACCATCTTCAGCTGCTTCATCAATGACGTTCCCTCCATCATAAGGTCAGAAGTGGCGATTTTTGCTGATGATTGCACAATGTTCAACACCATTTGCCACTCCTCAGATAATGAAGCAGCCCATGTCCAGATGCAGGAAGACCTGGACAACATCCAGGCTTGAGCTGATAAGTGGCAAGAATCCCCCACTATCAACATCCTGGGGATACCATTGACCAGAAACTGAACTGCACCACCCACATAAATACTGTGGCTACAAGAGCAAGTCAGAGACTGGGACTCCTGAGGCGAGTAACTCACCTCCTGACTCCCCAAAGCCTGTCCACCATCTACAAGGCACAAGTCAGGAGTGTGATGGATTACCCTCCACTTGCTTGGATGGCTGCAGCTCCAACAACACTCAAGAAGCTCGACACCATCCAGGACAAAGCAGCGCATCCCATCCACCACTTTCAACATTCACTCCATTTACCACTGGCACACAGCGGCAGCAATGTGTACCATATAAAAGATGCAATGCAGCGACTCACCAAAACTCCTTCCAAACCCGCGACTTCTAACACCTAGAATGCCAAGCGCAGCACATGCATGGGAACACCAACACCTGCAAGTTCCCCTCCAAGCCACAAACCATCCTGACTTGGAACTATATCACCGTTCCTTCACTGTCACTGGGTCAAAATCTTGGAACTCCCTTCCTAACAGCACCGTGGGTGTAGCTACACCACATGGACTGCAGCGGTTCAAGAAGGCAGCTCACCACCACCTTCTCAAGGGCAATTAAGGAAGGGCAATAAATACTGGCCTAATCAGCAATGCCCACATTCCATGAATGAATTTATAAAAGGCCTAATTTTAGGGTTATTTTTCAGCTGCCTTTTGTTTTTGGGGAGATTTGTATAATTTTTGTAAAAATCTGTTGGTCAACGGTTGCTAGTTTTCCAGGTTGACCCTCCTTCTGGGAATGTCATTCCATTTTCCTCTGGAATCAGGTCACACATATATGGGGAGATGGTGGCGTAGTGGTAATGTCACTGAACTACTTATGCAGAAACCCAAGCTAATGTCCTGGGGGCATGTGTTCAAATCCCACCATAGCAGCTGGTGGAATTTATATTCAATTAATAAAAATCTGGAATTGAAAACTATTCTCAGTAAAGGTGCCAAGAAACTATCATTAATTGATTGTCCTAACACATCCAGCCGTGAATGGTGGCGGACAATTAAACAACTAACTGGAGGAAGTGGCTCCACAAATATCCCCATCCTCAATGATGGGAGAGCCAGCACATCAGTGCGAAAGATAAGGCTGAAGCATTTGCAACAATCTTCAGCCAGAAGTGCCGAATTGATGATCCATCTCGGTCCCCCCACCGAAGTCCCCAGAATCACAGATGCCAGACTTCAGCCAATTCGATTCACTCCGCATGATATCAAGAAATGACTAAAGGCACTGGATACTGCAAAGGCTATGGGCCCTGACAATATTCCGGCAATAGTACTGAAGACCTGTGCTCCAGAACTTGCCGCACCCCAAGCCAAGCTGTTCCAGTACAGCTACAGCACTGGCATCTACCCTGCAATGTGGAAAATTGCCCAGGTATGTCCTGTACACAAAAGGCAGGACAGGTCCAACCCGGCCAATTACCACCCCATCAGCCTACTCTCAATCATCAGTAAAGTGATGGAAGGTGTCATCAACAGTGCCATCAAGCGGCATTTGCTGAGCAATAACCTGCTCACTGACGCTCGGTTTGGGTTCTGCTGTGGCCACTCAGCTCCTGTCCTCATTACAGCCTTGGTTCAAACATGGACAAAAGAGCTGAACTCCAGAGGTGAGGTGAGCGTGACTGCCCTTGACATCAAGGCAGCATTTGACCGAGTATGGCATCAAGGAGTCCTGGCAAAACGAGTCAATGGGAATCGGGGAAAACTCTCCGCTGGTTGGAGTCATACCTAGCGCAAAGGAAGATGGTTGTGGTTGATGGAGGTCAATCATCTGAGCTCCAGGAGTTCCTCAGGGTAGTGTCCTAGGCCCAACCATCTTCAAATGCTTCATTAATGAACTTCCTTCAATCTTGGCCATTGTAAATTGCCCCTAGTGTAGGTAGGTGGAATGAAAATGGTGGGGATGTGGTAGGGAATATGGGATTAATGTAGGATTAGTATAAATGGGTGGTTGTTGGTCAGCACAGACTCGGTGGGCTGAAGGGCCTGTTTCAGTGCTGTATGACTCTATAAGGTCAGAAGTGGGGATGTTTGCTGATGATTGCACAATGTACAGCACCATTCACAACTCCTCAGATACTGAAGTCTTTGCTCGAGTCGCTCTGAACAGGCTCCAGAAGCTGGCCGAGCGCGTCTACCCTGAGGCACAGTGTGGCTTTCGTGCAGAGAGATCGACTATTGACATGCTGTTCTCCCTTCGTCAGATACAGGAGAAATGCCGTGAACAACAGATGCCCCTCTACATTGCTTTCATTGATCTCACCAAAGCCTTTGACCTCGTCAGCAGACGTGGTCTCTTCAGACTACTAGAAAAGATCGGATGTCCACCAAAGCTACTAAGTATCATCACCTCATTCCATGACAATATGAAAGGCACAATTCAACATGGTGGCTCCTCATCAGAGCCCTTTCCTATCCTGAGTGGTGTGAAACAGGGCTGTGTTCTCGCACCCACACTTTTTGGGATTTTCTTCTCCCTGCTGCTTTCACATGCGTTCAAATCCTCTGAAGAAGGAATTTTCCTCCACACAAGATCAGGGGGCAGGTTGTTCAACCTTGCCCGTCTAAGAGCGAAGTCCAAAGTACGGAAAGTCCTCATCAGAGAACTCCTCTTTGCTGACGATGCTGCTTTAACATCTCACACTGAAGAATGCCTGCAGAGTCTCATCGACAGGTTTGCGTCTGCCTGCAATGAATTTGGCTTAACCATCAGCCTCAAGAAAACGAACATCATGGGGCAGGATGTCAGAAATGCTCCATCCATCAATATTGGCGACCACGCTCTGGAAGTGGTTCAAGAGTTCACCTACCTAGGCTCAACTATCACCAGTAACCTGTCTCTAGATGCAGAAATCAACAAGCGCATGGGTAAGGCTTCCACTGCTATGTTCAGACTGGCCAAGAGAGTGTGGGAAAATGGCGCACTGACACGGAACACAAAAGTCCGAGTGTATCAGGCCTGTGTCCTCAGTACCTTGCTCTACGGCAGCGAGGCCTGGACAACGTATGCCAGCCAAGAGCGACGTCTCAATTCATTCCATCTTCGCTGCCTTCGGAGAATACTTGGCATCAGGTGGCAGGACTATATCTCCAACACAGAAGTCCTCGAAGCGGCCAACACCCCCAGCTTATACACACTACTGAGTCAGCGGCGCTTGAGATGGCTTGGCCATGTGAGCCGCATGGAAGATGGCAGGATCCCCAAAGACACATTGTACAGCGAGCTCGCCACTGGTATCAGACCCACCGGCTGTCCATGTCTCCGTTATAAAGACGTCTGCAAACGCGACATGAAATCGTGTGACATTGATCACAAGTCGTGGGAGTCAGTTGCCAGCATTCGCCAGAGCTGGCGGGCAGCCATAAAGACAGGGCTAAATTGTGGCGAGTCGAAGAGACTTAGTAGTTGGCAGGAAAAAAGACAGAGGCGCAAGGGGAGAGCCAACTGTGCAACAGCCCCAACAAACAAATTTCTCTGCAGCACCTGTGGAAGAGCCTGTCACTCCAGAATTGGCCTTTATAGCCACTCCAGGCGCTGCTTCACAAACCACTGACCACCTCCAGGCGCATATCCATTGTCTCTCGAGATAAGGAGGCCCAAAAGAAGTATAAATGGGTGGTTGTTGGTCAGCACAGACTCGGTGGGCTGAAGGGCCTGTTTCAGTGCTGTATGACTCTATAAGGTCAGAAGTGGGGATGGTTGCTGATGATTGCACAATGTACAGCACCATTCACAACTCCTCAGATACTGAAGTAGTCCGTGTAGAAATGCAGCAACACCTGGACAATATCCAGGCTTGGGCTGATAAGTGGCAAGTAACATTCGCGCCACACAATGTGCCAGGCAATGACGATCTCCAACAAGACAGAATCTAACCATCTCCCCTTGAAGTAGTCCGTGTAGAAATGCAGCAACACCTGGACAATATCCAGGCTTGGGCTGATAAGTGGCAAGTAACATTCGCGCCACACAATGTGCCAGGCAATGACGATCTCCAACAAGACAGAATCTAACCATCTCCCCTTGACATTCAATGGCATTACCATCCTAGGGGTTACGATTGACCAGAAACTGAACCGGAGTAGCCATATAAATACTGTGGCTACAAGAGCAGGTCAGAGGCTAGGATTCCTGTGGCAAATAACTTATCTCCTGACTCCCCAGTGCCTATCCACCATCTACAAGGCACAAGTCAGGAGTGTGCTGGAATACTCTCCACTTGCCTGGATGGGTGCAGCTCCAACAACACTCAAGAAGCTCAACACCATCCAGGACAAAGCAGCCCACTTGATTGGCACCCCATCCACGAACATTCACTCCCTCCACCACTGAAGCACAGTGGCAGCAGTGTGTACCATCGACAAGATGCACTGCAGCAATGCACCCAGGCTCACAAAACAGCACCTTCCAAACCCACGACCTCTACCACCTAGAAGGACAAGGGCAGCAAATGCATGGGAACACCACCACCTGCAAGTTCCCCTCCAAGTCACACACCATCCTGACTTGGAACTATATCACCGTCCCTTCACTGTCGTAGGGTCAAAATCCTGGAAGTCCCTTCCTAACAGCACTGTGGGTGTACCTACCCCAAATGGACTGCAGCGGTTCAAGAAGGCAGCTCACCACCACCTTCTGAAGGGCAATTAGGGATGGGCAATAAATGCTGGCCTAGCCAGCGACGCCCACATCCCATGAATGAATATTAAAAAATACAAACAGCACCTACAGTAATGGCTGCCATGGTCTGTTTAGATTAGGCCTGTACTTAATCAGCCCTGCCTCCATTTCTGTCCCCACAGCCACTAATTGGCTGCCAAACCAGTCTCCATGCCAATTAAGGGGGTGCCCCATGAAACTCCAAGCCAGACTGTTTCCTTCTGGGCGTGGGTTCAGGACCCAGAAATGGCCCTGACTTCTATTTCCTGTCCCTGTCGTGAAAATCCTGCCCCTTAACTCTGTTTCTCTCTGCATAGATGCTGCCAGACCTGGTGAGTATTTTCAGCATTTTCTGTTTTTATTAAAGTGGAGCAACGGATTGTGGACTTGTGCAAGGCAGTTGTTGTGTGTTTGGAGAGCTGTGTAGCCATAAAGAGGATAAGGAGTTGCAGAGAGGATTGTGAAGAGGGTTGTTGGTTGACAAAATAAAATACTGCGTATGCAAGAAATCTGAAACATAAGCAGAAAATGCTGGAAATGCAGAGCAGGTCAATCTGCATCTGTGGAGTGAGAAACAGAGTTAACAGGCCAGATTTTCAAATGCCAGCAGGGTTGAGACCGGGTACGGACGTGTTTAAAAATCGCGGTCCTGGAGGGCGTCTCTGGATCCCAACGCCTCCGGGACAGACTTCAATTTTTAAAGTGAGGGCAGGGGGAGGGAATGGGGAACCCACTCACCTCCAATTAACAGCCCATTAAACTCCCAGAGGGGCTTGTTAAAGGGCCGGGGAGGTAGGGCCTGCCATTTACAATTCAGATTCCAGCGAAGCCAAACAGTCTGGTGCGCATTTGTGAACAGCAGTCGGGTTCAGAGCAGGGTGAGGTAAATTTTTATTTGAGTATGAAATTTATTGGGCCCTCAGGGATCTTGCACTGGATCATGCGCATTACCTCAGTTATGGATGGTTGAACTGTGTCTGATTGTTTTATGCTGCTGGCCCTCTAAGGAACTGCCTGCTCTCTTCAGCGTGGCAGCAGAAGTCCCCCTTCATGGCTACCATCTGCCTTTGCCACTCACGCTCTGCAGGCAGCTCCCGCTTCCTGGAGACACTCAGCGCCGCTAACTGGGCGCTGAGCTCACCTCCTGCCCAATTAGGGCACTTATATTTCAAAATAGCGTCGGGTGAGCAACACATTTGAGGTGCAGTGTCGAGACCTGAAAATTATCTGGGCGTCAAGTTCCCAACCCCGTTCTGAAATTCCAGCCCAACGTTTCAGGTCTGTGACCTTTCATCAGAGCAGGGAAATGTCACAGATGTAACAGATTTTAAGCAAGTACAGAGGCAGGGAAAGGGGTGGAGGGGAGGAGAAAACAATAAGAGGGGAGGTCTGTGATTGGCTGAAAGGCAGGAGTGATTTAAACTGCAAACGGGATGATGGGACAAGGCCAAAGTGGGATAGTAATGGAACAAGTAAAGAAACAAAAGATGAGTTGAAAGGAACTGTAAATGACAACAGCAGAATCATTACCAGCACCTGCTGGCTGAAAAAATGGGAGTAATGGTTATGATTTGAGATTTGAATTTGGTGTTGTGTCTGGAAAACTGTAATCTGAAGGTGAGGTGCTGTTTCTCAAGCTTACATTGAGCTCCATTGGAACAGTGTAGGAAGAGGGGTCACAGCCCGAGTGAGGCAGAGAATTAAAATGACAGGTGCTCAGAGTCATGATTGCAGATTGAATGGAGATGTTCAAGCAAAGCAATCACCCAATCTGCGTTTATCTCTCCAATGTAGCATAAGCAGTGAATGCAGGAAACTAAATTAATAGAATTACGAGTAAATTGCTGTTTATCTGGAAGGAGTGTTTGGGGCCCTGGGTGGGAGGGAGAAGGTGAAAGGGCAGCTATTTCATTTCCTGTGCTTGGGTGGGAAGTGGAGTGGGTATTGGGGTGATAGAGGAGTGGACCTGAATGTCACAGAGGGAATGATCCCTTCGGAATGCTAAAAGGGGAAGGGAGGGGAAGATGAGTTTGATAGTGGCATCACAAGCGGTGGCAGAATAGGATGAAGATGATCCAATGAATGTGGAGGTTGGCGGGGTGGGGAACCTTATCATGGTGCTGGGAGAGAGGGAAAGGGGTGAGAGCAGAAGTGCAGGAAATGGGATCAGACACAGTCAATGGCCCCGTCAACCATAGGAGAGGGGTATCCTCAGTTGAGGAAAAAAGACACTTGTATGGAAGATGGCATCATCAGAGCAGATGCAATGGTATGGAAAAACTGGGAGGAGTCCTTACAGGAAGCAGGACGGGAGGATGTGTAATTAAGGCAGCTTCCGGTGTCCATGGACTTACAGTAGATATTGGTTAATAACCTATCCCCAAAAATGGAGACTGAGAAGTCGAGGAAGGGAAGGGAAGAGTTTGAGATGGACCATGTGAAGTCGAGGGAGAGATGAAAATTTGAAGCAAAGTTGATGAAATTTTCCAGTTCGGGGCGAGAGCAGGAAGCAGCACCGACACAGTCATCAATGTACCAGAATAAGAGGTGAGGCGGGGACCTGAGTAATACTGGAACAAAGAATGTTCCATGCATTTCACGAAAAGGCAGGCCTAACTATGACCCCTACGGGTTCCCATAGCAACACTTTTTATTTGGAGGAACTGAGAGGAGTTAAAGGAGAAGTTGTTCATTGTTTGGAGGCCATCTGTGGAGATGAGGTCCGTCTGGGAAACGAAGGCTTGATGTTCAGTGTTGAGCTCATAGTCCAGGGGGAGATAGGAGAAAATGCTGAAATGTTCCTTTAAGATGGTGAAGAGTCTGCTGCTGCCCAGGATGGGCAAGAAAGAACAGGGAGCAGTGTTCTGACCTTTCGTGCCCTGCTTTGGATGTGGAGCTTCTTGTAACACTGTTGCGCGGGATGAGGAAGTTGGAAGTCAATCTCAGTGGCAACTCCCTCCACTTAACACCAGTGATAATTCTGGGTAACACTCACACCAAGGAATCTGTTTATCCTGCTTTCACTGCCTTCAGGAAGGCATGAAGATCTGAGAAGGTGAATTTGTGCTTTCCTTCCCTCTGGCTTGGTGCCACACTTTGCTGCCCTCTGACACAGATGACACTTGAATATTCATATTGCTGTCCAAATGTAACAAAAATGTTGGTCAGGCATGCAGGGAAGTAATTTGAGAGAAAAACAAAAGAGCGGAGCAGCATTCCTGCCTCACTTTCTTGTTACCCAGTATTCTGCTGAATGACGAAAGCCGAACAATGTATTTAAAAGGTTTCACAGATCTTTCCTGCTATTTCTGCTGTTGCGTCAGTTTATATGGGTCCTTGCAATACTAGCTATGCAAATAAGAAGACTCCGGAAACACCCGTATATTTCCATCTGGAAATCAGCAGTGAATATATAACACTTTTCTTATAGGTTCATCAGCAGTGTAAATCACAATGAGGAAATTCTGGGTCTGCAGCATTGTTGGAAACACTGAAATGAAGGCTGTTGCCTTAACGGTGGGTCCCAAAGATACTTTATGCTGATTGAGTTATATTAAAAGTGAAGGAAAATGAACAGGAATATTTTCAATGTAAAGTTCTTTACTGATGCAATTTGGAGGAAAATTGTTTTAAAAAGATTATTTTCCTGACTGAAAAGCCTTAGCTTCTTTTTTTTTTTAAAAGAATACTTTTCAGCTTCCATTCCATCATATACAAGCTGTCATGACAGAATGCAAATCCAAAACCAATTGCTACACATAGCTTATACACCACACTACAGGAAAGTCAAAGAAAAACTTATGGTTACAGATTTACATCCCAAAGGAAAAGCAGAGCTTCAGTGTAAGTAGAGAAAATGCTGGAAATATTCAGCAGAATAAGCAGATGAGTTTGATGACCTTTTGTCAGTTCTGACTAGCTAAAATTATACATTTTACCGATGTATAGTACTGGTAAATTTCTTACTGTTTATCTAGCTAGCTATTCCAATGTTAAAGAATTAACTTGTAAGGCCACCTGAAGCTTAGTGTGAAGAATCTCAGCCCTCCAGGTTACATTCATAAGCCAGACTGGCAGGGCAGTTGGCAACAGTGCCCTGATTATTATGAACCTGTCTAGTTCAGGGATTAGATTACAGAGTCTGTCACAGAGAGCTCCAAATTGCTATTGCCAAAAGCATGATAACATTGATCACAAAGACGCTGCTTTACTTTCTCCCTGCTCCCAAAGAAAGTCACTATGCAGTCATGCAATGTCCTGGGAGAGGCAAAGAAAACTCCTGAGGCCAATTTGATAAAAAAAAACTCTTCTCTAAACCTTAAAGGTGATCAAGTAAGCTCCAGTAAATCACGATGACTCGTGATATTAGCTACCAGTGGCCCACTTATCTTCTATATGTAGAGATCAAAACCACTCTTGGGAATTCATCTAACTCCCAATAAAGGCTAGTAGTGAATCCACATTCATATGTATGTAGCATGAACATACACCAGAGATTTAAAAAAAAATTCTGTGAAAGGAAGTACCTCCTAGATCCCGATATTTATGGGGAGGGAGGGTATGGGGGAGGGTGGTAGCATTGGGAAAACACAGCAAGGCCAGGGATGTGAAGGTCCTGTTCAAAGTAATGGTGGGGCTCATTGTAATTTTTCTCTTCCTTTTCCATCCCAGCAGTCAACAAAATTGACAGTCTAGCAGGCACTGGGCAGGAAAATCAGCAGCAGGAGGCTGTCGCTGGGGCCCCTTGGGGATGGTCCCCAGTGAGTAGGAGGGGAGCAGAATGCAGAATGGGGCTTGTGAGGGGAAGTTGGCCGTGATCACAGCAGGGGCTAGAGAGAGGTTGCAAATGGCAGAAAGTTTCCTTGAGGGGGCTGGCGGGAGCACTCCTGCTCCTCCCAGCCCGCAAGGACTGCTATAAAAAGCACTTACGTTCTGGAGCCGGCAGTTCATGCCTGTATTTTGCTGCTTGCTTTCCTATGCCTTGGGAATCTTGGCCAGTAGTAGCTAGTTTAAAGCAGGGTCCCAATTACACAGGACACTCACACCCCTGACTACCCGGATTAAAATCCTATTCATCAGCCTCAATTAGGGCAGCTTCAATGTGAGTTGGTGCTTTCTGACACTGTTCATCCTCCTTTGTCTGGAACATTTTTTTTAGGAATTTGGCATGAATGGCCTGCTCTCCCATTGTCCATTGTTGGTAGGTAAAGCTGTAGAGTCCATTTGCTGCCTTTGAACTAGTTCATTAAGGTCTTCTATCTGCGCAGCACACTCCACCACAACTTTCTAACCTGCATGCAGGCGTTTCCTTGCTGTGGCTGGTTGAGTCAGTTAGAATGCTGTCATGGGATTGATGGAAGGCACGAAATATGTCAGTTATCAGCATGTGCAGAGAAAGCTGTATGAGCATGATTGACAACAGAAAAAAAATTAGGATCACTTTTGTTAAACTACACACCCAGAAGATGGACTTACTGATCTTATTTCATTTCCCTAATGACCCTCCTGATCTTCTGCAGCAGCTCTTGATTGCAATGAAGAGGCTTCACATACCCTTTGCTTTCACATAGCAGCTTTTCTTCCCTTTGCAGTTATCTTAACAAGTGCAGCTTAGTGGATGAGCAGCTACCAGGCTCAAACTTCAGGCTGTTTGTGACTTCAGCTACAGAGGTAAGGAAATCACTCGCAACATAATCTGCTGTCAAATCTACTTTGTTAATAGTCACATGGGCTTATGGCTTCATGGTTGACAGTATACTTCTGGCTAAGTCATGGGATGATCATTGCTAGCACTGATGCCATCATCCACTCTGATTTGATAGCCACCTTTTATTGTGAGTGCAGCCTTTCACACAGGACGCCAAAGAGATACCCTCTTAATGAAGAATATCGCTGCCCAGTGACTCAAAGTTTCACTGGAACGCCACACACTGCAATGGAAATTAACGGATGTACCAAGTTATCCACAACTCCATGACTGAGTGTTGTGTCCCTCTAAGTCCCTCAATGTTCCTGGTGAACCTCAGATTGGAAGGATTTCTATTGCAGTCAGAGCTCCAAGACTGACATATACTAATCACCTATAAAATGCACTAAACACTAGACAATCAAAAAGCTCTTATAGAAGGCTCTCTAGAGCCATATCCAGGCACTGAATTTCCTTGGCATCTGTTATGCTGTAGTTACACTTTATTTGAGCCTGGAAAGTTCATTAACCAAGGGAGTTACATGCAAATTCCTTGGGGTAAGTTGATTTAAATATTAATTGTGAAACTTTGTGTGACTTGAGTGCAGAAACTTTGTACGTTGTTGAGCCTGTTTAACCTACAGGGAAACTTTTGCTGAACAAGGGAGTATCTCTTTTAAGGGATTCTGCAGACTCCCAAGAGTAACAGAACATTACCCATGAGCAAGGTAAGCAGCCACCAAGTGGTTTTACTGGCAATTCAATAGGTGGGAATCGGAAAGTTTCACGATCCAATCTGGAGTCAGACAGGGCTGTCCTCTCTCCCCCTTCTTGTTTGTTTGCTGTATTGAACCCTTTGCTGAGTCTATTAGGAAGGATGCGAGCATAAGAGGGGTGACAATCCCAGGCAGTGGAGGCACTCAGGTTAAAACCTCCCTGTACATGAATGACGTCGCTGTCTTCTGCTCGGATCCGCTGTCCATTCGCAGACTGATGAGCATCTGCGACCAGTTCGAACTGGCCTCAGGAGCCAAAGTTAACCAGGGCAAGAGTAAGGCCATGTTCTTTGGGAACTGGGCTGACTGATCCTTTGTCCCCTTCACCGTTAGGTCAGACTACCTGAAGGTGCTGGGGATATGGTTCAGAAGGGCCGGGACGTGCATCAAAACCTGGAAGGAGCGAGTAGCCAGGGTACAACACAAACTGAGCATGTGGGAGCAGCGACCTCTCTCCATTGTGGGTAAGAACCTGGTCATCAGATGCGAGGCACTCACATTGTTGCTGTACGTGGCGCAGGTCTGGCCCATACCCCACTCCAGCGCTGTGGCGGTCACCCAAGCCATTTTCCGCTTCATCTGGGGATCCAAAATGGATGGTCCGGAGGGACACGATGTTCAAACCTCTTGATAAGGGCAGGAAAAATGTACCCAACGCCGCCCTCATCCTGATGACCACCTTCATGTGCAGCTACATCAAGCTGTGCGTAGAACCCCAGTACGCAAACACCAAGTGCCACTATGTACTGAGGTTCTATCTGTCCCCAGTGTTGCGAAGGATGGGCCTGGTCACATTGCCGCAGAATGCTCCATCCAGTTGGACCGTGCCGTACCACCTATCCTTTGTGGAAAAGTTTCTGCGGAAAAACACCTTTGACCACCAATCCATCAGGCAGTGGTCTGCACGGAATGTCCTCAAGGCCCTACGGGAAAAGGAGATGGTGGATCCTGTCGGATGGTTCCCCGAGCAGACTGCCAAAGTCATTTGGCGGAATGCCTCATCACCAGAACTTTCAAACAAGCACCAAGATGTAGCTTGGCTGGTGGTGAGAAGAGCCCTCCCCATCAGATCCTTCCTGCATGGCCGGAGTCTCGCCCCCTCCGCACAATGCCCTCGAGGTGGCTGTGGTGGGGAAGAGACGGTTGCCCACCTCCTTCTGGAATGTGTCTTTGCAAAGCAGGTGTGGAAAGAGATGCAGTGGTTTTTGTCAAGGTTCATCCCAAGCAGCTCTGTAACACAGGAGTCTGTGCTCTACGAGCTGTTCCCGAGGACACACACCGAGACAAACATCAACTGCTGCTGGAGGACTATCAATTCAGTGAAAGATGCCCTTTGGTCTGCCCGAAACTTGCTGGTCTTCCAGCGCAAAGAGTTGTCCACGACCAAATGTTGCAGACTGGCACATTCCAAGGTCCAGGACTATGTACTGAGGGACGCACTAAGGCTTGGGGCAGCCGTGGCAAAGGCTCAATGGGGAAAGTCCACTGTGTAAGGTACCCCCACCAAGGTGAACTGAGGGGCTGGGTCCATGGAAAATCCCTCGGGCTGTATCCAGAAAATATTTGTTTGCTGCAAAAAGTACATGGCATGTAAAATGAAATGGAAGTGTTGTGAGGCAACTCACTCCTGTATTGAAGGAAACTGATCTCCTTTGCATTCTTTGTATGGTTGACTTGGTGCTATTTTTGAACTGCTTTGTAATGTATTTTTTACCGATTTTTATGTATAAAGTATATTTTGGGGAAAAAAAAGGTTTTACTGGCAATTGCCACTGAATCAGGCCTGCAATTCCCCCCTCCAAAATCTGCAGTCCCACTCTTGGCCACTGATCACTTTACCTGTGGGCTGCTGCAGCCCAAACGTCCAGCACTTACATGCATGGCTTCCTGTAGTGTCGTCTTTATGTAAATGAGGCATAAGGCCCAATATCTGGCACTCATTGAACCTCGCCATTTTGTACACAGGGTATTTACCCTGCATGGGGGCCGGAAGGAGGTGGTGCAAAAATGGACGCCTCCAAATTTCAAGCACTAGGCTTCTATTTATATGCTTTTTGAACAACTTTATCAACCTGCCCTGCTGCCTTCAAAGATTTGTATAAGCCAACTCCCTGTTCCTGCACTCCCTTGAAAATTGTACCATTTAGTTTATATTGCCTCTCAGTCTTCCTCCCAAAATGTATCACTTTCACACTTCTCTGCATTAAATTTCTCAGTGAGCTTGGACACAAGACAAGGATACAAGTTTATGCTGCAATGTTTCTCCATATAATCCAGAAATCAAGTGTATAAAACTTTTTAAGACCGCCTACTTCCACCTCTGTAATACCACCCGTTTCCACCCCTGCTTCAGCCTATTTGTTGCTGAAACCCTCATCCACTCTTTCGTTACCTCCAGACTCGACTATTCCAACACTCTCCTGACCAGCCTCCCATCTTCCACAAACTTGAGTTCTTCCAAAACTCTGCTGCCTGTACCCTAACTCACATCAAGCCCTCCTCAAGCATCACCCCTGTGCTCGGTGACGTACAGTGGCTCTCATTCCAGTTACACCTCAAATTAAATTCTCATCCTTGAGTTCAAATCACTTCATGGCTTCACCCTTCTCTAAACCCTTCCAGATCTCCACTCCATTGAAACACTTCTTGAAGCCTACCTCCTTCACCTGACCTGATATCACACATGCCTTGGTATAAATCCTGTCTGATAATGCTCCTCTGAAGCCTTTCACTACGTTAAAGGTGTAATATAAATACAAGTTGTTGTTGTAAATGATCTATGAATGACGTCCGTTGGTTTTGACGCAGTTCTGCCCCTCATGCTTATGTTTTGCTTCAGTTGTGTGCAATCTAATCTACTATTTCCACGTGGAAAGAGTAAGTGCGCTGGCAGGCTGCAGGGTTTCATTAACAGCTTGCTGGGATCAGAGGGCCCTTCGTGTGAGTTAATCACATGACTAGTGGTTGACTAATGTTTCTTGCTTTAAGATACTTCTACCCATGCCCGATGTATGTCTGTAAGGTGCATGTGGTCAGCGGCTACTAATTATGTGCCTTCTCTTCCTGAGTACCTGCAAAGGATTTGCAGTTCTTGAGCTGCCAAACTGCCTTTTCTCACTCAGTAGCACCCAAACCTCCAATAATTTGGTGATTAATTCTTATCATTTAATAGTCGTTTAGCAGTACAGAACTTGAGTATTACTGAAAATAGAGACATGTTGTCGAAGCTATTCGTCTTGCACTCATCAGGACAATCGCAAGAATAACCAATGTAAGTGAAAAAAACAACTTAAACTGCATGAGAAGAGAGTGCTGATTGGTTGGCAAGTGAACTCTGATTGGTGGAAGGGTTGCTATGGCGAATGCACCAGTTTATGATGACTGACAGTTAACTGCCAAGCTTTATTTAAAATTTAAACCAGGCAGCTTGACTCTGATTGGTCAAGGCATAGCCTTGAGAAATGAACCAGCAAATGGCTGTCACTTATTTTGTTCAGCTGAAACAGGTGCAATGTCCATACATATTCTTTCTGTCTGCAAACAGGGCCCTGTGTATTAACATACGTAGCTTCCAGTACGCGTAAATGAGCCACACTGCAAGCCCGACTGACAATCTTAGATCGGCTGTCAGCATAATTCTTAGCACACTGTGGATTATTTAGCAAATGCTGTCCAATCGCGGAATCATATCTAATGTTGGACACTATGTTTTGAGTTTTGCAAGCATGGGTTGTTTGGGTACGGCTTTTAACTTGCCCGTTTCGAACAGCAGAAGGGACATGTTGTTTGATACGATCCGCCAGTCTTTGGGACGTACGGCCTATATATCTAGCATCACACTGGCATTAAAATTCATATATCACATTACTCATTTGTGTGATAGGTAGGAAGTCTTTTTGGCTTGGCAGCAGCATCCTGTTAGTGGCGAACACCTCACATGTTGCTACTGCATAGTAGCAGCGTGAAACAGCTAGCTTCACCTGTTCCTCAAATTTGCGAAATAATCCAACGTGCTAAGAATTATGCTAACAACCAATTTAAGATTGCACCTGTTTCAGCTGAACAAAATAAGTGACAGCCATTGCTGGTTCATTTCTCAAGGCTATGCCTTGACCAATCAGAGTCAAGCTGCCTGTTTTAAATTTTAAACAAAGCTTGGCAGTTCACTCAGTCACTGTAAACTGGTGCATTCGCCATGGTAACGCCTCTACCAATCAGAGTTCACTTGCCAACCAATCAGCACTCTCTTCTCATGCAGTATAAGTTGTTGTTTTCCCTTACATTGGTTATTCTTGCGATTGTCCTGATGAGTGCAAGACAAAAAGCTTCGACAACATGTCTCTATTTTCAGCATTACCCTGATCATTTACCCCAATGGTGTTGCCTAACCATACCTCTGAAACCTCTTCCAGCTATATATTTCAGTTTGTGCCTTTGGCCTTCTGTCTCTGGTCTTGTGGGCATCCCTTGCTTTCCTCTGTGCGACCAAAAGTGGAAAAGCCTTCACCATTTTATTCATAACCTCTGAAGCTCATTTTATAAAATGACCCACTTGCTACTTCATTCCATCTTTTGTTATCTCTCTTAACTCTTTCCCTACTGTATGGCACCTGTTTCTCCTCTGTGAAGCTCTTTGGGATATTTTCTGTTAAAAATTCTATATAATTGCAAGTTGTGGCTGATATTGTTGTAAGCTAGCTTTATTGTCTCAGCACTATTTCAAGCAATTAATTGCAGTTCACAACAGATTTAGAGGAATAATGTTCACTGTGTCGGAGAGAATGTCCACTGTTTTGTCCACAGACTGAAAACCATAATATCACGTACAAATGCACAAAAATAAATTTTCCCAAAATTTTTAATAACCCACAATTTATGTGTGAATAGCACACCAAAAGGAATTGGTAGACACTGAATTCCAATTGCATACACCGTAGAAACACCTGGTGCCAAATGACAATACAGTCATAAATCAAGAATACAGCAATTTGCCCAGTTTGTGAGCTGGTGTGTGGGAGTGCATATACTTTGGTGGAAGACATAGCGGATAGTTACAAGCTTCAATTCAATGAAAATGGTTTAATATATTCAATCGACTCATGAATCTGCTCCAATTAGGTCCGAACTAATTTGCAGAAGAGGATACCAAGCCTTCTGTTGCTGTCTACTTCAGATAGCCAACAATGATGACTGGTATGGTAAACAGAAATAAAAATGTAATGGCATAAGTGCAGTATGAGACTTTCTTCTTAAGATGGATTATGGCACATTGTTAGGCAAAGTTGAAAGAGATTTATTCTGTATGTGGCCATGCTGTGCTGATGTGGGAGTGTATTCTATTGGCAGTGGGTGACCTACGGTTCTGCACTCAGTGCTTTACAGTGATTAGAACAAAAAGAATCAAATAATAAATTAAAGAACTTTTTTCTGAACTGTTGCCCTGTATAACCAATATGATTCTGCAAACACTGAAACAGGCCCTTCGGCCCACCGAGTCTGTGCCGACCATCAACCACCCATTTATATTAATCCTACACTACTACCATATTCCTACCACATCCCCACCCACCACCTACCTATAGTAGGGGCAATTTACAATGGCCAATTTACCTGCAAGTCTTTGGCTGTGGGAGGAAACCAGAACACCCGGCAGAAACCCACACAGACACAGGGAGAACGTGCAAACTCCACACAGGCAGCACCCAGAATCGAACCCAGGTTGCTGGAGCTGTGAGGCTGCAGTGCTAACCACTGCGCCACTGTGCCACCCTTGAGATCTTGAGAGTAAAACTCTTGTAAACTTTAAAATCAAGTGTGTAACTAACTGAATGGAGCTTTGCCACCTGGCTGTGCACAAAATGAAACTACTGAGGCATTTTTCACAATTTTTTGCCCATTCACTTTATGCATACAATATTCTGGAGAACATACCAGTGATTTCCAAATATGAGCTCCTGCCAGAAATGCAATTATATGAAGTCAGTCCTAAGAAGTTCACACAAAAGCATTAGAACTTCTTTCTGCTTCACATCAAGGTCAAATTCTGCCAATATTGGTAGGGACAACTTATCTTCACTAAACCAGAGAAATAATCATATTTAAAACAGAAGTTATCATAGATACATAGTCATCCCAAAAATGAAATATTCCCACTGCAAAATTAGCTGCTAAATATAGCATGAATTACATCTTTCAATGTGCATATCTTGTAATTGTAGTGCTATGTCTGAAACAACTGTAATTTATCACAAAAGATAAAATATCATGGAAACATCTGGCCTACTTTTGAAGCCAGTGACAACTTTGCAATATGACAGCTCAATAATGTTCATGTAAGGATCTAGTAATCCTTCTGGAATTCATACACACTTCAGAAGGTTTTATTATATCAGAAACAGCAGACGAACACAAACTGAAAGAAGTTCTTAGATGCGCAAAATGACATTCATGATTTAAACTGGATTCTCATCAGAACTCAACCAGCTAAACTTGTATTTTCTCAGCGGTAAGACGAGATCCAGGGATAATAGTTTCTGTTCACGTTCAGTCTCAACTAATCGATATCCAAGCACATTCATGGCTCCCCTACAGATATCCTGTATTTTTAAAACCTTTTCAAATGGTACCTCAGTCCTCCATGCCTGTGATATGCTCCTAGCATTCCTGGATGTTATTTTAAAAGCAGATCCAGTTCCTTCTCCATGTGTGATGTTATATATCCAAGACTTAAGTTTTGGAGTCAACGTTAAATCAGCAAATTTATACATTGCTGATATTTCATTGAGTGGATCTCTTACTACATCTTCATACCGCACCATCATATAACGTTGTTTGAGAAAGTCTGGAGCTTGTTTGGTTGCTGTTTCATGAATCTGTATGTGACTTCTGCAAACTTCTTTCATGACTTCGTAGTTTGATGCTTCAGCTTTATTTTGTTCAGTGGGTTTATCGTTAGCATCCAAAACAATGCGATTGTCTCGCATTAGTGCATGAATTGACTTATCACGGGACTTAATGACGGCCCTAGGGTCTCTAACAAGGTGGATGATTTTGAGGTTCAGTGATGGATCAGTGAGGAGTGGAAACAGTGACATTAACTCAAAGAATCTCACTTCTTTGAGCACAATATGATTGTAAGTTTTGCATGCTTCTTCCATTTTAAAAAATTTGGAATTGTTGCAATGTTTCTTGCATGTTATATCATTGCTGAGGTCTGTTCTTTCATAATAGTCACATGTAGGTGGTGAGCAGAGAGCTCTGCTGACCTCCCATTGGAACAAATCAGACACCAGTCTGTTTTCAGGCATGTAGGCATCAAATACTGACATGTCACACAAGAATGTAGACCGTATAAGATCCCTTACAGCCATTTGCAAGACCTTTGCACTGTTTTGATACATACGTACCCACACATGCCAGGCAGGCTCCATTAAGTAAAATACATCAGGGTGTTGACTAAATACTTGACCCACAAAGGATGAACCTGATCTCCAGGATGAAAGAATGAGGATGTGAACCTTGCTATTCTGTTCCTCAGATATGGATAAATGAACCTTTTGTTTGGAGTAGATGATGATTAAAGCAAATGTCTGAATAGCCACAAATGCAGCAACGCTTGTAGTTACAAAGGTTAGCCTCACCATAGCGATGGCTGCTAATGTGGTATTGATCTGTAAAATAAAACAGACAGACATTACAGATTGCTTCAAAACTACAGTCACCATTCTAACCAATGATTTGTAGTTGACAAGACAGGAAAACAAAGGGTTTCACAAAGTAAAAAAGCAGAGTTACATTCCAAGTCCCTTGGCTTAGGTAATAATTTTTTTATTTAATCCTGTAGAACCTTCCGACAGGACAACCATCTGGCAGTTGTGCATGTAAGGAAATCACAGAACTAAGATTTTCCATCCATTAATTCTATGGGCTGAGCACCTGAAATTTCCCAATATTTGCAGCTGACAGTGAGACTGACCACTGGTAATGGCATCTGTAAAATGGCCCTCATTGATGCACATATTTCCTGTACATCAAACTTCAAACACACATCACGTATTAGGCGCCACATTGTTGAATGTATGGCCCTGATCGTTGCTGGGGTGGGATTTCCAAGCCAGGATGACGAGGGCTAGATGTTCTGGACAGGAACTGTGGAGTTTTAACTTCACAACATACATGCTTTTTTCTCAACAGGATTCCTGCCTGGATGCCAGCCAGATTGACAGGCTTGGCTTCTTGTTAGGCAGGGAACGTGGCAGCAGAGGCAGCAGCCAAGGAGCAGATAGGTTTCCTGCTGCTAGGGTGGAGATTGCGAGGTGGGGGGGATATTGTGGGTTTCGAAGACAGTTCGAGGGCAAAGATGAAGGTCGGTGATCATATGGGAGGGGGTTGGAGATATTGTGGGGAGTGACCGATCATGTTGGAGGGGTGGGTGAGTATCAATCACACAATGGCACATAGGTTAGCTTGTGGGGCTGGGGGGGAAAGCACTGCTGCTCCCACTGGCCCACAAACAGTGATGGAAAGGCACTGATTTCTTCCACATAGCAGTCCTCACCTCCCTTTAGTTCCGGGTATCCTGAGGCCCAGGAAGCAAAGCAGCCATAGTTAAATTTAAAATGAAGCTCAAATGTGAAGCGTGCAGCCTCATTAAAATATTTAAATGAGCAACCCATTTCCTGGGAGTGGATAGATTTCCTACTCCTGTGCCACCTCCATTGAAACCAGAAATGGGCAGATTCAAGCCGGGTTGTATTGAGGTTTGAGTTTTTTTTTATTTTTATGTTTCACACAACCCAAACCCAGCCATATTTGGGGGTTAAAATTCTCCTCTATCTTGCCATGTCACACCTGGAGGAAAAGGTACACAGAAGCAAAATCAACATACAAACGCTCCTGCAGTGCAAGATATCAGATCACAAGGTCTACAGCTTCTAAACTGATGTTTATATTGTCATGAACATGCCTCCATTGTCAATATGTTTGCGGACTTTTGGTTCAAAAGGCTGTGGTAATACCTGAGGAGATGTTGGACCTGCTTTTTTTTTAAACAAGGGTCACTGGAAGGACACTTGGGACTGTTTAAAAACAAACACTTACTGGAAGTCATATGTCTTAAGCTAAGTAAACAGCAGGAGCCTTGCTGACTATTGGAGTTGTTTACAGAGATGTGACATGACTAGATTCATGGTAGTCAGGAGTTGGTTTTGTTTTTGAACTGTTTATTTGGAGTTCCGTTGGTGTGTAAGCCTGTTAAAAGAGAGAGGTCACCAGCTCAACCTGTTCCACCTCTGAGAAACCCTGTGAATCCAGTGTGAGAACTCGAGAAACTGATGCAGCATTTCTCCTGAGAAGCTTCTGCAAGACTTTCTTTCAACATCTCCTGAACAAACTGCTTCTGAAAAGATCCCAGTGACCATGTATCTAGTGCCTCCCGTTTACGTGTACCCGGATGCCATATCAAAAGGGCCAGCTGGAAGATTTCTTATTTTATCCTTTTTTCTTCAAGAATTAACAAGTATTTGTCCAAAGTTTTTTTTGCTTCTTTGTAAAGTTGATATCTGCAGAGAAAGCTTCTTTATTTTTCCTTTAACCGGTGTGTGTGTGCGTGTGCGTGTGTTGGGTTATTTAGAAGGGAATATATTTATACTTTCATATTTCAACCTGTGTGTTAATAAGCTTTGCATCTTTATTGAATGAGTCTTGTTTTATAATAAATTAATAAGCATGTTGTTTATTAAGCAAACCTAGTTGGCGGATTTTTATTCTCAAACTACAATAGATAAAGTATTTAATTGGATGTATCGGTAACTGGGTACACATTTCAATATATGTTGTGACCTGTGGAGAAGTGGAACTAGAGAAAGACAGTGCACTTCTACGTCGTAACAATATTAACTCACCACCCAGTTAAACAAATAGGCCCCAAAAACCAACAGCTGTGTCAGTGGTCTCCTGCTGTGACTTCTGCAGGAGTCAAACAAAATGGCTAGAAATTCAGCTGGCATGAATTTCTATTCCGGTTCTGGTCTAGAATTAAGGATGATCTGTGGCAGCAAAGCCTCTGCCACCTCCCCTTACAAGATCATCGACAGAGGGCAGGAGAGAACTCTAAGCAGGGATTTCTTAGGGACCCAATCTATGGTCGGTGCAAGTAGGTCTGCCGAGACACGTCGGCAATTGTGGGCATAGGGATACAGGCCAGGACTGTTGTATGGATCCTCTATGTTTTCAAGCGGATTGCTTTGTGAGAAGGCCATGGAGAGAGCTTCAGTTTTCTTTGGGGGAAGTGAAAACACCATACCTCCTCCCCATCCCTGGAGTCTTTTCTTGGAATTTTTACCTACTTGGGGAGGGTGAAGAGCATCCCAGATGTGCCTGGCATACTACTACCATATAAGTCACATGAACTCCCCTGACCTCACAAACCTTGCTAGAATCAGAGGTGATGGATATGGACAGACACATATTGACCCTTACAATGGAATACATCATCCTGCAGATTCTCAGGGCTCTAACAGCTTTCAGCCTTTAAAAGCCACTTTTATTTCAGCAGCAGACTAGCACATGGGCCAAAGTTTTCTGAAGTTTCCTGGCACCAACTTGCCTGCAGTGGGCAGCTTACTCAAAAAACAGTGGGTGTACTGCTAGTGTTTGTCTATCCTTCGACATGAATGGATGGAAAATCGCAGACAATGCACCATCTATTGTCCAATTAGCCATCCATTTTGTGCAGGGCCCAGCCAATAGCACATGGTTTTGGGGACATTTTGCCAATTGTGTTTCACCTGGAGTCCTTGTAAAATGGTGCATCTGCTCACTTACCATTTTATAAAGTTTGCAAATATAGCAAGTCCCTCAATAATTGAAAATACCTTAATTGACTCAACAACCAGATGTTTAACCTCTGTGCTAACTTACCAATCAAACTTTTAAGAAGAATGCCTGTGTTCTGACCCATGGGAACAGTCTGCAGCGAGGTCAGTGAGGAAGGGAAAGATCGGCAATGATTGCAATTAGGAGGGAGGGGCAGCGGAAGCCCCAGTTATCCTTGAAGGACCAGGAGGAACGCTCATGTCCTACATTCAACAGCAACTTATATTTATATAGCGCCTTTAATGTAATAATATGTCTCAAGGTGCTTCATAGGAGCATTATAAAGCATAATTAGACACCAAACCACATAAGGGGCAGATGGCCGAAAGAGGTTTTAAGGCGGTCTTAGAAAGAGAAAAATGAGATAGGGAGTCAGAGAGGCTTAGGGAGGGAATTCCCAAGCTTAGGGCCCAGGCAGCTAAAGGCACAGCCACCAACTGTGGAGCAATTAAAATTAGGGATGCTCAAGAGGCCAGAATTAGAGAAAATAGATATCTTGGAGGGTTGTGGGGCTGGAGGAGATTACAGAGATAAGGAGGAGTGAGGCCATGGAAGGATTTGAAAACAAGGATGGGAATTTTAAAATCAAGCCATTGCTTGACTGGGAGCCAATGTAAGTCAGTGAGCACAGAGGTGATTGGTGAACGGGACTTGGTGTAAGTTAAGAAACAAGCAGCAGAGTTTTGGATGACCTCAAGTTTACAGAAAGTATAATGTGGGAGACCAACCAGGGAGCGCATTGGAATAGTCAGGTCAAGAGGTAACATGAATAAAGGTTTCAGAAGCAGACGAGCTGAGGCAGGGCAAAGTCAGGCAATGTTATGGAGGTGGAAATAGGTGGTATTAGTGATAGCATGGATATGTTGTTAGAAGCTCATCTCAAGATCAAGTATGACACCAAGATTGCGAACAGTCTGGTTTAGTCTCAGACAGTTACCAGGGAGAGGAATGGAGTTGGTAGCTAGGGAACGGAAGTTGGCGCGGGCAACGAAGACAACGGCTTCAGCCTTCCCAATATTTACTTGGAGGAAATTTCTGCTCATCCAGTTCTGAATGTCTGATAACCAGTCTGATAATTTAGCAACATTGGAGGAATTAAGAGAAGTAGGTGAAGTAGAATGGGTGTTGTTGGTGTACATGTGAAAACTAACATTATGCTTTTGGATGATGTCATTGAGGGGCAGCATGTAAATAAGAAATAGGAGGGGGCCAAGGATAGATCCTTGGGGGACACCAGAAGTAACGATGAGGGAATGGGAAGAGATGCCATTGCAGATGATTCTCTGACTACGAGTAGATAGATAAGAAGGGAACCAGGTGAGATCAGTCTCACCCAGCTGGATGACAGTGGAGAGGTGTTGGAGAAGGATGGTGCAGTTAACCATGTTAAAGGTTGCAGTCAGGTTGAGAAGGATGAGGAGGGATACTTTACACCTTTGTCACAGTCACAGAGAAGATTATTTATAACTTTGATAAGAGCCGTTTCGGTACTGTGGCGCAGGCAGAAACCTGATTGAAGGGATTCAAGCATGGAGTCCCAGTAAAGATGGACGGATTTGGGAGGTGACAACACATTCAAGGACTATGGAGAGGAAAGGGAGGCTGGAGATGTGGCAATAGTTTGCAAGGATAGTGGGGTCAAGGGATGTTATTTTGAGGAGGGGATGATAATGGCAGATTTAAATCCCTGGACCATGTTCAAATTACTGCTGAAATTGAGAATCTACCCAGTACTTCCAGATTCTCTTCCAATTTCCAAGTGCTCCCAGATCACAAGGATACCCTGAATACTGACAAATCTATGTGCCTGATATTACTACTTGGCATAACAATCCTATTTTTAAATAAACTCTGACTGATCATGAGCAGTGTTGTGAGACATCAGCTTGAGACATTCCTTTACCACTGTATTTAATTTTCATCCTATAACCTTAAAATAGCCAAGAAAAAAACAGAAATATGGCATTGCAAGATGTACCAAGCTGCAGGTAGGTCCCTGGTATGTTGAAGTACTACAGATGGGTGTGCGGGAGGGGATTGTGAACTTCAGGAGTATTGGGGATGGTCCTGGGAATTGGTAGCACAAGAAATAGTTCTGGGATTTTTGGCAGCACAATAATGGTGTGCTGTGGATTGGAAGCACTCTGTAGGAGGAATAGCAGGTTGGCAGAACTGGGAGTGGAATGTGAGGTTTGGCTCACTGGTAGATTCCTGGGAACTGTCAGCAGACATGGGCAGGGGGTTGGCGGGGGAACATGTATCAGTCTGGCATCACTGGGGAAGCGTTGCTTGGATCTGGCAGCTCTTTCTTGTAAATTTGTAAGAGATCTCTGCAGATATTAAATTAAATTTTTTGTGATTTGTTTCTGAAAAATAAGTAAATATTCTTTCCCCTATATATATATCTCAGCTACATAAATAAATATACAGAGTTCACTTTCTGTTACTGCTTCGGCTTCGCTAGAAGAGTAAATAAACACAAAACTGCTTTAAAAATATTAATTTTTACTTTCAAATGATAAAGTTAAGTCATCAATCTTTGCATCTGTCATGCAGACCCCCCAACTGCCAAGAATGAGGCATATTAATTTTGTCATTTGAACATTGATTTAAACTGTTGCTGGAGCGAGGAAATGACTTGTTAAACAGATCAGCCGTGGCTGGAAAAAGTATTTGCATACTAATATATAGTGCATGGAGGTGGCAAAGGGGCTACTCCCTGCTCCAATTTAACCCACAATGGATTTTGAGCACCAGGTATTGTGTGTAAGAAGAGACATTACAGAGTCGGCTAAGACAAGAGAATCCACAAACAGACGTGGTCAGACCAGCTAGTCACATGACTAACCTGCTTGGCAATCTGGATTTTTCTGAATTGTACAAAAAGTTTAAACTGAGAAAAGACTGTTTTCTCCTGGAGTGAGAAGACCTTTCCTGTCTGCTCCCATCTCTTTCTCACAAGCCTCTGGACCCACTGAGGACACATGAACTTCAAGAGAGAAAAGTCTCCTACACTGAACAAAGTTTAAGAAGAATACTGGGCCCCAACAAAAAATAAGACCTACCTACAATCAAGGACTTTACAGCGAGCTCGAAGAACAGTAACCAAAACCATCTTCAGATATTGCCTCAAACTTTTCCACTTTATTTCTTCTGTTCTTTTCTGTCTGTACCTGCATGTGTGTATCACATATGCATACTAGTGTGGGTGCGTCGCGTATCCGTAGGCATTAACCGAATTAGAGTTTAAGTTTAATAAAGTTCAACCTTTTTCTTTAAACCTAAGAAAACCTGTTTGGCTAGTTTCTTTGCCTTATAATTGTAAGTTAGTGAACAAGGATTCAGTATGGAGGAGCTAAAAAAACAGTGTGTTTAAAATTAAACCCTGTTACGCTAAGACCAGGTGAAGACTGAGAGGGAACCCTAGACCCCTTTCTCACCTGGTCGTAACAGGGTCTCTTGGTAAGGTGGGTCTGAGCTTGCAAAAGCACTATCTGTGAATGGACAATCTTACTGTCAACTATAAACTCTTATAAAAATCAATTCCAAAAGCATGGTTTACCTTAGATAAAAATCCTAAAATATTATTGAATAAAATGCTGATAACAAAATGGTTTAAGTGCTTAACAGCTTAATATACAAAAAAGTACCACACAGCAAATAATCAGCGCCTAACTCACCCACTGAAGCGAGATAAAGGAATCCTTACAAATTGTAAATGTAAATAATAGAACTTACTCTCTCTCTCTCCAAGTGTTTATAGATAATAGTGTAAAAAGTAAAGGCATGGCAGGGAACCTCAGACCCTGAGTGCACATCCTGTGCCATGTGGGAAATTCTGGACGCTTCTCGTGGCCTGGACAACCACATGTGCAGGAAGTATCGGCAGCTAGAGCTCCAGGTTTCGGAGCTTGAGTGGTGGCTGGAGTCAGTAGGGGGCATCTGCAAGGTTGAGAGTTTTGTGGCTAGCACATTTCTGGAGGTGGTCACCCCACAGCTTAAAAATGTGCAGGTAAAGAGAGAATGGGTGACTGCCAGAAGGACAAGGAGGACCAGGCAGGCAGGGCAGGGATCCCATGAGTTCATCTTGCTCTTCAATTGGTATTCCGTTCTGAATACTGGTGAGAGTGATGGTTCCTCTGGGGAGTGCAAGCACAGCCAAGTTCACGGCACCATGGGTAGCTCAGCTGCAGAGGTCAGGGAGGATGAAGAATAGAAAAGCATTAATGGTAGGGGATTCAACAGTGAGGGAAACAGACAGGTGCTTCTGTGGCCACAGATGTGACTCCAGGATGGTATGTTGCCTCCCAGGTGCCAGGATCAAGGATGTTACTGAGCAGATGCAAGACTTTCTAAGGGGGTAGGGTGAACAGCTAGAGGGTGTGGTCCATATCAACACCAATGACATAGGCAGAAAGAGGAATGAGGTCCTGAAGGCAGAGTTTAGGGAGCTAGGAGAGAGATTGAAAAGCACAACTTCAAAGGTAGTAATTTCCGGATTACTTTCAGTGACACATGCTAGTGAGTACAGAAATAGGAAGACAGAGCTGATGAATACATGGTTGGTGAGTTGGTACAGGAGGGAGGGCTTTAGATTCCTGAGGCTTTGGGAATATTTCTTGGGGAGGTGGGATCTGTACAACCTCAGCAGGGCCAGGACCAATATCCTCGCAGGAGACTTTGCTAGTGCTGTTGGGAACAGTTGAAACTAATTTGGCAGGGGATTAAGAGTAGATTCAGAAGGGAGAGAAGAAAAGTTGGAAATGGAAGGCAGAAAATTAGTAAGCGTGTTTGGAAGGCAGAGGAAACATAGGCTAGAAAATAGAAAGGGAGTTTGGCAGTGATAAATGGTAGACACCTCAATGCAAGAAGGCAGATGAGCTGAGAGCACAGATTGGCTAATGGGAGTATGATATTATATCTATTACTGAATGGCTGAAAGAAGGGCAGGAATGGCAGCCTACATTTCTGGTTACATGGCTTTCAGACGAGATAGAGGGGGGATAAAAAAGGAGAGCGGTTGCAATATTGATTAAAGAAACAATTACAGCTGCAAGGAGGGACAATATGGGAGAAGGATCATCAATGAGGCCATATGGGTTGAACTGAAAAGGAAAAAAGGGGAAATCACATTATAGTGAGTGTACTATAGACCCCCAAACAGTCAGAGGGAGATAGAAGAGCAAATAAGTAGGCAAATCTCTGAGAAGTGCAAAAATAGGGCAATATTATCTACCCTAATATTAACTGGGATAGAATTAGTGTGAAAGGCACAGAGGGAGCGGAATTCTTAAATGCATTCAGGGGAACTTTTTAGCCAGTAGCAAGCCCAATAAGAGGGTGGTGGCTGCAGGGGGCCGGGGGGGGGAGGGGGGGGGGAGCGGTGGTGGTGGTTGTGGGGTGGTTCTACTCATAGATTTAAGCAATGAAGCTGGGCTGGTGGAAGGGGTATCAGTTGGGGAGCATTTTGGTGGAAGAGATCATAATTAGGCTAGATATGGAACAGAACAAAGATAGACCAGGAATAAAAGTTCCTAATTGGGGAAAAGCTAATTTTACTAATCTGAGATGTGATTTAGCTAAACTGGACTGGAAACAGCTACTTGAAGGTAGTGAGGGTTCAAAGCAAGTATGTTCCCTTAAACAAAAAGGGTGGGACCAACAAATCCAGAGCCCCCTGGCCGTGAAGGAGCGTAAAGGAGGGGATAAAGAAAAACAGGGAAGCTTATGACAGATACTGAGAACTCAGAAAACCTAGAAGAGTATAAAAAGTATAGGGGTGAAATTAAAAAGGAAATAGGAAAGCAAAGAGAGGGCATGAAAAAATATTGGCAAGTAAAATCAAGGAAAACCCAAAGATTTTTTATAAATACATAAGAAGCAAGAGGATAACTAAAGAAAGAGTAGAGCCTATTAAAGGACCATAGGGGTAACCTGTGTGTGGAGGCAGAGGGCGTTGATATGGATCTTAATGAATACTTTGTGTCTGTTTTTACAAAGAGAGGGATGTTACAGATATTGCAATCAGGGAGGAGTTGTGTGAAATAGTAGATGAAATTAACATAGTGAGAGAGGAAGTATTAAAGTGTTCGCCATTTTTGAAAGTGGATAAATCCCCAGGCCTGGATGAAATATATCCTAGGCTATTAACGGAAATAGCAGAGGCTCTGCCATCATTTTCCACTCCTCTCTGGCTACAGGTGCTGTGCCAGAGGACTGGAGGATAGCTAACATTGTACCATTGTTTGAAAAGGGAGAAAAGGGATAGACTGAGTAGTTACAGGCCAGTCCACCTAACTTCAGTGGTGGGAAAATTATTGGAAAAATTTCTGAGGGACAGGATAAATCATCATTTAGAAAGACACAGATTAATCAAAGACATTCAGCATGGATTTGTTAAGGGAAGGTCGTGTCTGACTAACATGATTGAATTTTTTGAGGAGGTAGCAAGGCGGGTCAATGAGGGTAGTGCATTTGATGTAGTCTATATGGATTTTAGCAAGGCTTTTGATAAGGTCCCATATGGCAGACTGGTCATGAAAGTAAAAGCCCATGGAATCCAAGGCAAAGTGGCAAGTTGGATCCAAAATTGTGTCAGGCAAACCTTGCACCTGCCAAGACTGAGGTACACATTATTTAGCCACATGAACATTAAAATTTAAAATTGCCAGCCCCTGACTGGAAAGACATTTGCATAGTAACAGACAGTATTGGAACAAAGGGACCCAGTCTTTTGCTTCCCCAATACGCAGAAGAAGTGGTCAGATCAGTTTTAGTCACATGGCTGTTGGTTTTTTGAACTTGCCACAGATTTGAAATCAGAAAGCGGTTTGCTCCTGGACTGAAAGGACTTCTCGTGTCTGCCTGCTCCCATCTCCTTCCCACGGAACTGAATCTTGTGAAAACATGTGACCTCAAAGAGAAAATATTCTCCTACGTGAACTAGGTTTAAGCAGAATACTGAGCCCCAACAAAGCAGCAAGAATTACCAACAAAAGGACTATACAGTGAGCTTGAAGCACAGTAACACGATATTGCCTCAAACTGTTCCACTTTATCTTTCTTCTCTTTTCTGTCCCTATCAGTATGTGTATATTGCATGTGCATGCTAGCGTGCGCGCGTCATATATCTGTAGGCGTGAACCATATTAGAGTTTAAGATTTAATAAATTTCACTTTTCTCTTTTAAACCAAAGAAAGCCTGTTTGTGTTCATTTCTTTGCCTTATAATTGGAAAGCTGTGAACAAGGATTCATAAAGGGGTAGCTCAAAACACCATGTGTTTAAAAATAAAACCCTGTTACAATAAGACAGCCAAAGACCCCTTGACACATTTCTCACCTGGTCGGAACAATTGGCTCAGAGGCAGGACACAAAGTGTAATGGTCGATGTGTGACTGGAAGGCTGTTTCCAGTGGGGTTCCGCAGGGCTCAGTACGAGGTCTTTTGCTTTTCTGCGGTATATGTAAATGATTTGGACTTGAATGCAGGGTTATGATTAAGAAGTTTGCAGACGATACAAAAATTAGCTGCATGATTGATAATGAAGAAGAAAGCTGTAGACTTCAGGAAGTTATCAACAGACCAGTCAGGTGGGTGGAATAGTGGCAAATGGAGTTCAATCTGGAGAGGTGATGCACTTGGCGAAGGCTAACAAGGCAAGGGAATAAACAGTAGGATATTGAGAAACTTGGAGTGCATGTCCACAGATCCCTGAAGGTGGCTGAACAAGCAGATAAGGTGGTCAAGAAGGCATACGGGAATATGGGATACATGCCCTTATTAGTTGAGGCATAAAATATAAGAGCTGGGAGGTTCTGCTGTAACTGGATAAAATACTAGTTTGGCGACAGCTGGAGTACTGCATGCAGTTCTGGTCACTGCACTATAGGAAAAATGTGATCGCACTAGAGAGAGTACAGAGGAAATTTATGAGAATGCTGTCTGGACTGGAGAATTTTAGTTATGAGGAAAGATTGGATAGGCTAATCTAGGATAATATTTAGCAGGGACAATCCCCAAGATGGCTACAGGTGAAGAGAGAGCTGGAAAACTTAAGTCCATGCACGATCTTTGCTTGAATTATATTACCTATGTGCTAATAATCGTTTTTCCTTCCAACCTTTGATTCCAATTTATTCGGCCCAGAATCATTCTTACCCCATTGAAGTTGGCTTTCCCCCAGTTAATTATTCTTCCTCTAGGTTGTTCTTTGTCCATTTCCATAGCCAACCTAAACCTTATGATACAATGACCACTGTCCCCTAAATGTTCTCCCCCTCATATTTGATCCACTTGGCCCACCTCATTCCCAAGAACAAGGTCCAGCGGTGCCTCCCCTCTCGTTGGACTGGAAACATACTGCTGTAGAAAATGTTCCTGAACACATTCTAGGAACTCTTGCCCCTCTTTGCATTTTACACTACTACTATCCCAGTCTATATGCGGAGAAAGTCCCCCATTATAACTACTCTATAATTCTTGCACCTCTCTGTAATTTCCTTGCAAATTTGTTCCTCTACATCCTTTCCATTAGTTGGTGGCCTACAGACTGCATCTAGCAATGTAATTGCACCTTTTTTGTTCCTTAGCTCGAGCCAAGTAGATTCTGTCCTTCACCCCACTGGGACATCCTCTCTCTCCAGCATTGCAATGCTCCACTTAATCAATACTGCCACTCCTCATCCTTTTATTCCTTTCCTATCTTTCCTGAACACCTGTATCCAGGAATATTTAATACTCAATCCTGCCCTTCTTTGAGCCAGGGCTCTGTTTTAGCCACAACATCATACTTCCACATGCCAATCTGCACCGGTAATTTGCCAATCTTATTAACCACACTCCATGCATTCATAGAAATGCACATTAATCCTGATTTAGACTTTATTTCTTTCTCCCTTATTCTGAGCACACCTAATAACTTACTATTCTCTA